>NW_022589714.1:48132207-48193329 GCF_004348235.1 Phoca vitulina | reverse complement strand
CACTGCCACTGTCCATGGTGCTGAACCCAGGAGCGCATGGGCGACCTACCGTCCACATGCAATCTAGGAGCAAGTCCTTCCGGCTTGAGCTTCAAAATACACCCTAAATCTGTCCCTTCTCATCATCCCCACCCCCAGTCTAAGCCATCAACATTTCTCACCTGTGGAGGAGGAGTGGCCTCCTCACTGGCATTCCTGCCTCAGCCCCCGCCCTCACACAACAGCTGGAAAGCTCCTATTAAACCCAAGTCTGTTAACATTCCTCCCCTGCTCATAATCCTCCAATAGTTCCCATCTCATTCAGAACAAAAGCTAAGATCCTCCCAGTGGCCCACAAGGCCCCACGTGATCTGCCCCTCTTCTACTTCCCTCTACCTCACTCACTCTGCTCCTGCCTCTTGGTTATTCCCCAAATGCCAGGCAGGCTCCCACATCAAGGCCTTTGCACTTGCTGGTTCCTCTGCCTCTTACTGCATTTGGGGCTCTGCTCAAATGCCACCTCTTCAGAAAGGCCTTCCCTGACCACCTTATATGAGATAATCTCCCCTACCTGGCCCTCTCTGCCCACTTATGCTGCTTTATTCTTCTCCATAACATGCCATCAGCTCCTATCTGAAATTGTATTATATAATGATGCATTTACTTGTTTGCGTAAGCTCCTCTGGCCCTCTCCCCAAATGGGAGCTCACAAGGCCAAGGATCTTCATCTGTTTGGTCCACTGCCATATGCCCAGTATCCTGGTGCAATGCCTGGCACACAGTAGGTGCTCAATAAATATTTATCCAGGAAATGAATGAATTACCATACAGAGGCGAGAGAGGAAGTGACTGAAGAGGAGAAGAAATGCCCCTCTCCTCACCAGCTACATCCCACAAAGCTGGCTCTATGTGATTTAGAGGCCTGGACTCCATCTTTCTGAGTCCTTCAAAACCCCAGGAACATGAGGGAAACCAACACTGAAGGAGTGACCACCAAGGGATATGTCCCTCCCCACCTCTGGGGCCTGTTAGACAGGATCTCTCACAGACTCCTACACAACCACCATGACTTGGTGACTCCTGATCCATCCCCCCAACCCCCCCCCACACACACACTCCCCATCAGAGGAGCCCCTCCACCTCCTCCTTCTCCCCTGGCCCTGAGCAGAACCTCTGGCCTTTGTTGGGGGCAGTCCTCCTATGTCCCTCCCCACAGCTGACCCACCAGTGTCTCCCTGGAGAAAGACAGGTGACAGGAATAAATACTTCATTGAGGGAAGGCTCCACCTTCCTTCTCTCAAGCTCCCGAGTCACACAAACTTAAGTGCCAACCCTATCTCAGCCACTGACAAGTAGTGGAGGCCCAGGCTCTCCTGTGGGCATGCTGAGCCACACTCACTTATATTTAAAAAAAAAAAAAAAAAAAGGACAAGTCTCAGAGTGGCTGTGTAGGGGCTGACACTGGGGCCAGGGCCTGGCAGCTTCTGTGAGGATGGTTAATGAGATGTCCCTAAGAAATATGTATATTAAAACACAAGGAGACAGGCGCTGGGGTGGCTCAGTCAGTGAAGCATCTGCCTTCGGCTCAGGTCATGATCCTGGGGTCTTGGGATCCAGTCCTGCATTGGGCTACCTGCTCAGCAGGGAGTCTGCTTCTCCCTCTGCCTGCCGCTCCCCCTGCTTGTGCACTCTCATTCTCTCTCTCTGACAAATAAAACCTTTAAAAAAAAAAAAAAAGGAGATTCAGGGGTCTTCACCCAGGCCAGGCCAGGCTGGCTGAGGGGCCAATGCAGGAGTTGGAGCCTGTTGGGGCTCAAAGACTCTGGGAAGAGGGCTGGTGGACACAGAATAACAAGCAAAAATGGCTACGAGCATCCCTCAGTGTGTCCACCTGTGTGAGCCCATTGAAGAAGGCACCCAGCCCCTTCCTGGTCTTACCAATGAAGAACACGAGGCTCAGGAAGGGAAAGGGACTTGCCTAAGGTCACATAGGAGTAGAGGATGAGTCTGAGACACCCAGGACACTCAACAGCCCCATACAGGCCTGAAGTAGGAAGTCTCAGGGTGACGAAGAAAGAAAACGGTGAGCTCACAGGGTCTTTCCAGAGCTGCAGGGAAAAAGCAGTATGGGGCTTGCTTCAGCTACATCTCCAAGGAGCTCAGAGTGGGGGGTACTGGGGACCCCACCTCTGACAGGAAAACAGGCTGAAGTCCAGCAGTCAGCCAACAGGTGAAGAGGGTCCCTGGAGGTCAAGTCCCAAACCCGAGCAGGGAAGGTCACTGGCCTTCACCGCTTGCTCTTTAACAAAGAGGAAGAGCTCAGAAGGGATCAGGTTAGTGTGCACAGGGCTCCTCTGTGGGCTCAGGTTGGGGCCCAGCCACAAGAGACATACTGGAAACTGGAGGCCAACCCTATGGTACCTGGACTTCCATGTGGCGAGGACAGATAGAAAAGCCGAGAGAGGCACCTGGGTGGCTCAGTCGGTTAAACGTCTGCCTTCAGCTCAGATCGTGATCCCAGGGTCCTGGGATCAAGCCCCACATCGGGCTCCCTGTTCAGCGGGGAGTCTGCTTCTCTGCCCCTCCCCTGGCTTGTGCTCTCTCTCACTCGCTCACTCACTCTCTCTCTCTCAAATAAATAAATAAAATCTTAAAAAAAAAAAAAAAAACCAAGAGAGGTGAGTGAGGCATGCAGAGCTGCACGCTGGGGCAGCTCCGAGGTCCCCTAACCCATCACCTTCGCGTTGGTCATCAAGCTGACACTCCGCAAGGGAAAGTGACAGGCCCAGGGTTACGTGGCCACCCAGAGACAGACGCAGAACTAGACTGGGCCCCCGCGCCCCCACTCTGCTTAGTCATGGCGACAACTGACACCTTTGGCAGCAAGGTGTTTCGTGTGCTGAGGGCCTTACGCCGACTCACTCACTTCGTGCTCACAGCAACCTAAAGGGCGGGTACTTTCGATATCCACCTTTCACCAGGTGGAAACTGAGGCCCAGAGGCCCTGAGGGACCGCTCACGGTGGTGCAGCTCCTGGTGGCAGAGCCAGCATCTGGACTCTCAACCACTCTGCCCTACTGCAGCGTCCAGGGGACAGGGTTCAGAAGGTCAAAGCTACAACGGGGCTGCCACCAACAAAGGGAAGTTTTTTTAAACCCCAAAGAAATATTCAAACGCGCTCCACAAAGGAGGCTGGTGAGAGAAAATGTTGCTTCCTGTCCAAGAGGGCAGGCATGCAAACTCAGAGCAACAAGGGCTTGGCGGCTAACATCTTCCTCCTCCTGTCACTCCCGTCAAGCTTGGAGGCAAACGCAGAACGGATCACGGCCCCGCTGTGATAGGCCAGGGTGAACACATCAAAGACGAACTGCAGAGAGCAGGAAAAGTGACCCAATGACACCCAACCCAGGGGACTCACAGAATCAAGAGGTGTCAGCGCCCTGCCAAAGGCCAGAGTGGCAGAGAAATCAGAGTGGACAGGCCAAGTCCCCAAGGCGGGCCAGGCAAGTTCGGGCTTCGTCTTCACAGCAGTACGGAGATTGACCTGGCAATCACCAAGCAGTCACATTGATGCCAGCACCTTGCCAATCTCCAAGCGCCGGCCAGGAGACCCAGCTGGCGCACGGTGGGCCTCGTGGCTCGGCATGGGGTGCCCATGCCAGGTCCACTTAATTTCCACCTACATTAGAGTGACGGGCAGCAGACCAAGGCAGTGGAAGACATGATGGGTCTCAAGTTCAGGGCAGCCTGGTTGCTAAGCTAGAATGGTGGCGACTGGCTGCAAGGTGGGGCCCACTTCTGCTCAGCATCCTTGGAGAATGCATGGCCAGTGGGCAGGGCATCCTGGGCCCTGGCTGCCGGGTCCCTGTGCTGTGGCTTCAGGAAGCACCTGCGGGGAGAGTCCAGAGGTCTCCCCCTGAGAAGATGCTGCCAGCTCATATACACCAAGCTAAAGCCAGTGGCAGGACTCCTCCCTGCTTCCGGCCCCCCAGCCCCTTGGCTAATGTCAACCACATTTCATCTGATTGGGGGTGAGAAGATTGCATGCTCCAGGCTCTGTCCCTGTGCAATTGGTCCCAATCATCCCTGAACCAAAAGACCAGACTCTGAAGCATCCCCATTTGACACCCATTCCTTTAGGTCTTGAGGGATGTCTTCTTTTCCAGCACTTCTCTGAGAGCCTTTGCTGATGGAGAAAAATGCCTGGAGCCCGGCACCCTGGACTGTGAGGACATAGCCTATGGGGGGCAGAGCTAGACGCTGGAGATGAGCTGACTCTCCTGTTACAGAGAGAAGGAGGCCCCAGAAGGGCAGTGACAGACCCAAGGACACAGGGCTGGTCATCTGTTGGCTCACGTGTTCATTCTATCAACATCTATTAAGGCCCCGCTGTGTGCAAGGGAGGGCGAGAAGCACAGAGCCAAGTGAGCCCTGTCCTTCCCCAGCATCAGGGGGTGCAGAGCCATATGAAAGAGGCTCAGGGAAAGTTCAGTAGGCACTGTGGTGGGTGTACTTGAGGTTTCCCAGGTGGTGAGCCCTGGGGACCATCATCCTCCCTCCAGGTGAGCATCTCTGCATGGGGGGAGAGCAGATGAGGGAAGCCTGCAGGGAGGCAGGGCCTTGGCCTGAGCCTTAAGGGCAGAGAGGACCCCCCAGGGTCCTGAGCAAGTGGGACACAGCAGGTAGAAATGGTGTGTGCTAATACATTCCCTGGGGTAAGCCGACATGACCCCAACTGCCAAAAAAAATTAAAATACAGCATTGGCTTGAAAAAACTCTGCTCAGCTCTGTCTTGCATTGGTCCCTGTCCCATGGCCACTAAGACCAGGCCAAGCCCCTCAGCGGGGTCCCATCTGCCTGACTCACTCCTACCTCTTGCTCATGCTGTTCCCCCAGCTGGCATGCCCTTCCCCTCCTCTTCACTTGTCTAAGCCCGTCTTGCTGGGCCAGGTCCCGTGCAGCCCTGCAGTATAGCTCTTCCTTTAACAGATGCACCATCACATCCCTTCATTCACTTATTCAGGCAAACTCTACTGAGCCCTACTGCACGCAGGGCAGGGCGCGAGGTCTAGTGGTGTACCGCTCCTCCCGTGCCCACCGAGAGCCAGCAGGGCCCCTAACTCCTCTCCTCACACCAGGGCTGCCTACATGGGGGGTGCGAAGCCCAAGCCAGCTGGGAAACTCAAGCAGGTCTGGAAGGCTGAGCCTCTTCCCCTTCCTGCCCTCCGGGGCAGGCAGCCCCTCAGGATGAAGAATCCCAAGGCAGGCACTGTCGCAAGAAATGAGAGGAAGTGGAGCCCTGCATCTCAGCCTGATGCAGCTACAGAGCGGCCCTGAGCTCTCATATCCCTTCTTCTGCCTCCAGGAAAGGATTCTGTCCTCGGGGAGTCAGGAGAGGGCCGGGGCCAGCCAGGGAGCTCAGTGGGGGAGGAAGCTGGGGTCCCGGGGCCACCCGACCCAACCCCAGGTGCCTCTGCTCTGTCGGCCTCCGTCTGCCCTTCTGCAGGCTGGGAGAACAACCTCAGACCCCTGGGATAAGAGCTAAAGAAGTAAGTAGCTGGGGGCTGGGCTTTATGGTCACCCATTCCCCAGACATTTACTAGGCAGTACTATGTGCCAGGGACTGACCTAGGGATGCAGCTGAGAGCAAAATGGGCAAAAAACCTCTGCCCTTGTGGACCATAAACAAATATAAATTCACTTGTCAAGTGCTATAAGAAAAACAGAGCCAGGAACAGGGAAAGGAGAGTAACCGGCCAGGGGAGGGGCTATCTTAGATACTGTGGTCAGAAAGGCCTCTCTGAAGAGGGGACAGCTGGGAAGACACCTGAATACACGGAGGATGTGGGCCAAGTGGATATTCAGGGAAAGACAGTTCGAGGCAGAGGGGCCAGCCAGTGCAAAGGCCCTGAGGTGGGCTGATGCCCAGAGTGTTAGAAGAGCAGTGAGGAGGCAGGTGTGGCTGCAGCAGAGAGATGGAGGGGAGAAGAAGGAGAAAAGGCCAGGGGCAGCGGGAAGGGTAGCAGGCATTCTGTCCACCGTTAGGGGGTCTTGGATCCTGGGGGCACCCTGGGACAAACCTCTCCTCTCTGGTTTCCCAGATACATAAGCAGAGCCAGCACCCCCAACCCCGGTACCACAAATCTTTCCAGCGGGCCAAGCTCTTCCCCCATCCCCTTGGAGCCTCCAGGAGGAGAGCGTTCCTTTTACAGCAAGAGAAGATGAATCCAGAGATGTCACATAAGCAGTGGGATGAGGAGGCGCCCCAGCCTTGAGCCTCGGCTGCCGGCCCTGCCAGTCTCCATCCGTGCTGCTGCGCTGACCCGAGCCATCTAAATGCAAGTCTGACGCTCAGCCCTGGGAGCTGGAGCTGGAGGTCAGACCAGCAACAGCTTGACTCACCAGTGTCTCCGGAATACCAATAGGGGACACAGGGACACAGCGGGGAGATGAGGCTTTGGAACTTCTCACTGAGCAAGGGACAGGACGTCCTCCAAGGAGCAGGCTGACCCATCCACCCCCGCCCCTTCCTGCCCTGTCACCACCCAGAGCGGCCATCTTGTTCCCACCCTAGGAGCACAGGCCTGGATGTGCCCAGGGCGCTGGAATCGCTCACCAGAGAGGACCAGAACCAAAGCCCCCAGGCGACCCCATGGAGAAGCCCCTGCCAGGAGCTGGCCTGTGTCTTTCCTGCCACATGCACCAGAGGTGGGGGAACCACCTGCTGGATTCAAATTCCACTCCTGCTATTTTCCAGCTGTGTGACCTCAGGGGAGTTGCTTAACCTCTCTGATCCTCAGTTTTGCCATCTGTACATTGCGGTTGTCTTGAGGGCTAAATGAGTTAACATGCATGAAGTACATAAAACAAGAGTTGGTCCATAGAAGGACTCCATCAATATTACCTACTAATATCATCCATTCTCCCATCACCCACACAGGAGGCCTGGGCTGCTACTCAGCACTTCTGTTTGACCTTGAGCAGGCCCCTTAACTTCCCTGAGCCTTTGTTTTCCTCATCCGTGAAATGGAGTACTACAGGAAGTAAACTGAGGCTCACATGGGGCCCCATGGGCAGAGAAATGCTGTGGGGGTATAAAAGTTTATACCCCAGACCCCAACCCTGAGGGGGCCCAGGATGGTGGAGGGAGGCACTGAGGACAGGGCCACGTTGGTACCACCCCCTCAGGTTGTCTCTCCCTCCCGGGGTGACTCATTCCCATTATCTCCAGAGCCCAGGCGGGGCCTGCTCGGCATGCCTAATCCCAGGTTTTACTCAGCAGCCTGGCCAGGAGGAGGGAGTCCGGGCGTTCAAAGATGGGGAAATGCACCAGATGCCTCACGCGAGCATGCACACGCACAAAGGCCTGTCCACGGACACCCCTACCGAGGCAGGCCCCCCAGTCACATGTCCAGAAAATCACATACATGCAGCCCTCACCCCGACGCGTGTCCCGCCCTAGCTGCCTTTGGAGCTCACCTCGCTGCCTGGGCACCACCAGCCCAGCTGTCCTGTCCTAGCCTCATCCCTGAACATGACCTACAGCTACTGTTAGTGCCCAGCCTGGTCCGCGCGGGCCCTCCAGCTCTCCCTGGGCCTCCCTAGGAGTGGCCAGGCGACAGGGAGGGCTGCAGCCCAGGCAGCGGGACCCCAGATAAGAGCCCTCTGATGTGTGTTTCTGAGCTCCCACATCCGTGGGCCAGAAGCACATTCCGTTCTGGCAGCGACCAGGTTTAAACCCATTTCACAGGTAAGAAAACCAAAACTGAGCAGCTGAGTGACTGTCCCGGGCTCTCACAGCCAAGAGGCAGCCAAGCCAGAGCCCAGATCTGTCTTCCAGAAGCTGCCCGTTAACCACACGCTGCCACCTCGGTGATTCGGGCGGCGGGGAGACAGACAGCCTGGCTCCAAGTCCTGCTCCAATACCTCGCTGTGTGAGCCTGGGCAAGCCACCTCACCCCTTGGAGCCTCAGTTCCCCCCTCTGTAAAATGGGAACAGAAACCCCGGACCCACAACGTTGTCACCAGGATTTGTGACAGTGCAGGGAGGGTGCCTGGTACAGGGCAGGGTTCAACCAAGGGCCACAGGATGGCCTGGGGCATGAGCCACATGACTGAATGATTGGGGTGGGAGAGCACGGCGCTGATGGGGGCTAGGAAATGCTGGCCAGGGCTTTCTTTAAGCCCCGTGCCAATGGCCCAACTCATGCTGAGTGCTACACAAGAGCTCCCCACCCAGAGGACAGAGCTGGGTTCCAGTCCCTGGTCCTCCACATCCTGCTTAAATGGCCTTGGGGAAATGACCTACTCCTTTGGGCCTCAGTTTCTTCATCTATAAAATGGACGCAATGGTGCGCCCCAAGCCCACACAGCAGGCAGCCAGGACTCGCTGGCCAAGCTCTCCCCTCAGCTCTGATGTGCATCCTCCACCTGGCAAGCACACCCTTCCCTCTACTCCGCTGCCTGGCACTCCTCTGAGCAACTCACAGATGATTTATACTTCAGAGGACGAATCAATACCATATACGGCCAAAGACATCTTTAATCTTTCACAGGGATTAGGCTACAAGGTACAGCGGCCTCTTTCTACAGGCCGCTCAATTCTGATTTCAATTTGGCCAGCTGGAGCGCGGCTTTCTCTCTCCTTTTCTTTTCACCCACCTAAAGACGTTCCTCCAAATCAAATTTCATTTACCAGGTGGGGTGGGGAGGCCTAAAGGCCCGTACACGAGAGCGGGCCCAGCCAGGGCACCGGGGCTGCAATGGGAGACAGGAGGAGGGTCTAAGGACGTGGGAGGTCAGGCCTTCGGTGATGGGATGGGGTGCAGGGGGCGCTGTGAGGGACACCTGCACCAGGCCAGGAGTGCCCCTGAGCCACGGGCCCTGGCAGCACAGCTAGTTCTCTTTTTCTAGAATTCCTCTGTAAAAGTCTTGAGTAGACTATATATTTTCTGACCACCAAATGCCTGATTAGATGCTTGTGGAAAATTCAAACAATAGTCTAAGTTTCAGCCAAAATGCAATACCTAGGGACGCCTGGGTGGCTCAGTCGGTGAAGTGTCTGCCTTTGGCTCAGGTCATGATCCCAGGGTCCTGGGATCAAGCCCCGTGTCAGGCTCCTTGCTCAGTGGGGAGTCTGCTTCTCCCTCGCCCTCTGCCTGCTGTTCCCCCTGCTTATGCTCTCTCTCTGACAAATAAATAAATAAAATCTTTTTTAAAAAAATGCAATACCTAGACCTCACCCCAATCCCATGCCTCTCGTACCCTTAAGATGTCAGCAAGTGTCCCTCCAGGCTGTGTGTGTATGTGTGTGTGTCTGTCTGTCTGTCATGCCCCCATCTGTGGGAAACGGGGGCAGAAGATGGAGTGATGACTACAAAAGCAGTTATGACCTCTAGCCCTGGAGCCAGACCGCCTGGCTTCAAATCCCTTCTCTACCCGTTTACCTGTATGACCTGGGGCTGGTTATTATTAGGCCTCTCTATGCCTCAGCTTCCTCCCCTATAAAATGGGGTATCTACCTCACTGGGTAGGGAGGATTACCCGGGACAACAGGTGTCAAACGTGTGCTCAGCATGTGTGAGGCGCATAGGGAGAGCTACGTGAGTACCGGGAGTGGCTTCCAGGTCCCTCGTGCCCGGGACTGAATACCACGGAACACTAAAATTCTAGGCTTTCTGTCCCTCCTTCTAGCACCTTTGTCCCCAAATCCTGTAGAGACTGCACCTGAAACAGAGGGCGGTGGGCTCGTTTGGGAAAGGATGCCAGCCATTGAGGACAGGAACCCGGCAGAGTGCAGTGGGTGGGGCCAGCCCCGAGAGAGGGGCCCGTGTCGTGTCGGAGCAAAGCAGTAAAGGACATGTGGGCAGCCAGAGGGAGGGGGCTGTGGCACCACCAGGGGGCCCCAGGGAGCTGCGGCCCACCTGCCTGGAGGTGGGAGTGGGGGCCTGTCCAGCCCATGCTCCCCTCTGCCTGGCCAGCCGCCGGCGTGGTAAGTGGCCTGGAGCCCGGCCATCGGTCAGGGCCGCCCCACTTCTGTCCTGTCTACCAGGCTGCAGGCTCCCGAGCTGCTCTGGCTGTACAATTAAAGGGGCTTATCTGAGACTTAGAGCAGGATGATGCCCACAGGGTGTTACCAACGCCAGCCTCTGGATACTCTGTGGTTCCCCAGGAAAAGCAATTAGAGTCCCAGGGTTATGCGCGTATAAATATACAGATGCCATCCTCCAAGGTCGAGGGCGCCACAGTGAGCTATTTAGAGATAGAGCCTTGGGAGAGGCCAGGGGCCCCTCTGCCAGGAGCTGGGTCTGTCAGGAGGGGAGGAGCCTGTCTGCTTCCCCCCAACACCCCACCCTCAATGAACTGGCCTGCTTGGCAAGGCTCACCCAGACCCAGGTGGAGCCCCCGACCCAGGGGACTGACTGCTGGGCTGGCTGCCCACCGCCACAGCCCCGTGTGCAGGCTGCCCTCCTCAGCATGGCCATCAGAACTGACCCTCTGAGCGGGCCAGGCTTCGGGCTGCCCGGAGTGTTAACCCTTGCTGTGCCAGCCTCTTATTGCTTGTGGATATCTAAAACTTTATCCCTGGAGCTTCTGAGGACAATTAAGGGAAGGCGGGGAGCTTAATGGGGGGAAAGGTGGCTTGTGGTAAGGGGTTGATGGGGGGTGGGGGAGACCTCCAGGAGAGCACATCTCTTTCCCAGCTCCTCACATCCCACCCACAGGCACCTACTTCCCTGAAGCCACAAGGAACCAGCATAGCGCTGCCCGCCCCAGTCTCTCCCTCCCACCACACAGCCAATGCCTCACACAACCCTGGCTCCCAGGACCTGCTGGCTGAGCCCCATCTCCTGGGTCCCTGAGACCCTCACTAAACAAAACCACCTCCACCCCATCCCCTTCTCCCTCTGCCTGAGAACAGCACTGTTCCACTGGGTCCCATGCCAGAAATATCAACAGTCCCTCCGTCTGCCTGGCCTGGTTGGCAAAAGTCATTCCCATCCACCCCCTAGTCCTGGGGGCTACCTAGCCGGCCAGCAAGGCCACGGACAGCTCCCCAGGGCCCAGGGGACAGACGGAGGTCCACGAGGGGAATGGCCCAGGGCAGGCAGAGCCCACGGCAAGACCGAGAGAGCCTCTCAGGCAGCGCTGGGCCACTGTGCCCTGACATCCCCCTGTTCCCGAGCATGACTCACCATCCTCCCGGGACTTCTGGATGAAGGCCTCCACGCCGCTCTCGCCGTAGCTGCCCTCCGAGGCCAGTGTGGACACGTAGTTCCACTTGAGGGCGCGGACGATGTCTACCATGGCCTGGGCCTGGTACGTGTCTGAGGGCACCACGCGGGAGAAGAAGTCGTAGCGGCTGTTGTCACTCAGGTCGGGGGCTGTGGAGGCGTAGCTGATCTGGGGGATCTGGGGGCGAGAGGGGCCGCTGATGGGGGCGGCTGGCACCCCCACCGTGCCCAGCCAGCACCACACCACTCCACAACAGTCTCCTTCCCATCCCCACAGCCTCGGGACTGCCCCAGCCCTTCTTGTCCTGAGGGAGAGCCTGTGGTGTGGGCTGGGTGGGTCCTAGCCAGCTTGACACAGGAGGAAACTAAGGCCAGAAGTGTGAACACCTGGTTGGGTGGCCCTCCCCTGGCTCCAGCCCAGAGTCCCAGTGCTTCCCACCTCCTCTCAGCTGCCTCCACCGCCAGGCCTCCCCATGTCCTCCGCATCCCCAGTGGGAGTGAGACTGACATCAGGGTGAGAAGTGACTGGCGCAGCGGCACCAAGCCTTCCTCTTCCAGAAAAGTGTCCCAACCAGCATCACCTGGGTCCTGTGTCTGGTGGTCCCCCAAACACACACACACACACACACACACACACACACACACACACACACACACCAGGGAATCATGCAGGATTACACACATAAACACACACTGGAGCCTCTGGGTGCCTCCATTTACAAAAGGGCTGGAAGATCCCAGCAGGGGAAAATCCCTAGGTAGATGACACAGTTCAGGCTGTGGATGGGGTGGGGATGAGGGTGTCAAGAGGGGCCCTGAGAGGTCATTTGGCCCATCACCCTCCCCCAGGCAGCCCCTCATGTCAGCACCCAGCAGACGCTGAACTCACAGCTCCTTCGTCCTGCCCAGCTCAGAGGAGACAGAACCTGGGTCCCCACCATTATCCCACATCCCTGGCCACCCAGAGGATGGAATCACAGGAAGACAGAGTGGGTGGGGCCCCCAGTAAGTCCCTCTCTCCACAGCCTGGGACACAGGGTCCAGATAGGCCTCCACGGCAGATTCCAGCACCCTGCCCCCAGCCCTGGTGCTCCCAGCCACAGAGCACTTTTGTGCCCCCACAGACCTCACCTGGGCCCTCTCCATGCAAAGGTGAGATGCAGAGCCCTTAAGCTGCCCTTCTTCCTATGGCTGACATCCAACCCAAGGACAAAAACCTCCTGGTCAGTCTGGCCACTGAGGGTGGGAAATGTTCCAGAGGACAAGAGGATTTGGGGTGCCCCCTGGACAAGTGGTTGCCCACCTGGCCTATGCCTAGGGTGTCCCCATCCCCAGGGACAGCAAGGGTCCACCTTCCATGGAGGATGCCCATGAGGACAAGGACATGGCCCAGCTCGGCCCCCCGTGATGCCCCCCAGGTGGGCCCCAGCAGGCCCCTCATTGTCTCCCCTCACTGAACTCACTCAGGAGAAAGGGAAAGATGGGGTGGGGAAAACAGATGATGGCTTGTCCAGATTCGCTGAGCAACTAAGGGTAACCCCAAGCCCTCTCATTGTAGCTCTTGTGGTCTTTCTAAGATGGCATATAACCCCCATGGCACTGTTTGTAAGAGCAAACCTTTGGAAATAATCTGGTAAAACAAACAAACAAACAAAAAAACACAGCCACACAAGGAATACTACTCAGCCGTGAAAAAGATCCTGGGAGCTTTCCATGCGAGGCTCGGACAGCTCTCCAAGACCCACAGCGGGAGCAAAGCAGCAAGGCCAGCTCTGTGCGTGAGCAGCGCCCCGCCTATCATGGGAGGGGGCAGGATGGACCCTCCCCACTCTGAAACAAAACAGCCTCCGGAGAGGGAACTGGGTGGCTGGGGGACAGGGTTGAGGGGAGAGCCTTCCCTTGGTACCCTTTGCATGTTTTACATGCAGAATCATGCAAACATACCACCTGCTTGGAAAACCACAGTATAATCTTCCCAAGCACCTGCATCTGTCCCCTCTCCTACTTGTGTCCATGGCCTCCGAAAACTAGCCAGTCCCCTCTGCCATGGAGAGCGCTGAGCATGAACACAGTGCCCTCTAGAACGTGGTCTCTGTTTGGACAGTTGGTGGTTAATTTTAGGAGCGTCATTATTTTTAGGGTCAGCCAAGGGGTATCATGGTTTTAGGGGTTGGTTGGTGTTTAAGGGTCTGTCACTCAGAGCAACGTCTCTCAGCCTCAGCACTACTAAGACTTTGGGGGTCTGATTCTTTGTTGGGGGGCTATTCTTTGCACTGAAGGATGTTTGGCAGCATCCCCATCCCCTACCCACTAGATGCCGGTAGCACACCCCTCCCCCAGTCACGACAACCAAAAATGTCTCCAGATATTGCCATGGGCCCCCCGGGGTGCAGAACCATCCCCAGTGGAGACCTACTGCCTTAGAGGTCTGTACTGAAACACTGAGGGGTGAGGTGATATGATGAGGTCTGGGGTTCGCTTCAAAAGCATCACAATGGGAGCACATGGAAGAAGAAAGAACGATGGCCAAGAGCAGACAACTCTGAGTCCCACGTACTTGGGGGCTCACCACCCCATTTGTTTTGCATGTGGCCGAAATGTCCGGATTTAACACATTTTTAACAATAAAACAAAACAAAATCAACAGCACCCCTGGGGCATGCCGCTGAACAGAAGAGCCCCAAATTTGGAGCTGGAGCCAGAGCAGGTGTTGGAGAGGGCAGGGCCAGGACCTGCCTTCCCAGCAGGTCCCGAGAGAAGACAGATTTGTTTGTCAGCTTCCCTCGGTGCCTGGTCCTCAGCAAGCAGTGCTCATCGCACGCCCGGGAACCCACTCTCTTCCTAATTAGAAGAAGCTTGTCTCCTACTTCTGATGTTTTCTCCCAACACGGCACTGGAGTCAAAAGGGACTGCAGCCAGCAGAGGGGCAGGAAGACCAGGGAGGTCTCAGGGCCCCTCACACAGAAGACTGCTCACTCATCACCCCTCATTCCTCCCTCCAAGCCACCTCCCACCTCTCCTCTAGTTCAGGCACTCAGCATGGGCTGGGATGGCAGATGGACAGATGGATGTCCAGATATTAGGACCCAGGCCCCCGCCCCACTGCACACCCCCATTCCCACAAAGGGTAGGAGGGCCAAGCATGGAGTTCCCGCAGGGTAAGCGGGTAAGCGGGTCAGTCTGCAGGGGTGCCCTGGCCTCAGATTTCAGGTGCACAGGAAGGACCTTTGTTCTGCCAACAACTCCCCAGACCCTGGAAAAGGGACCCAGCCCTGAGGTGGTTGAGAGGAGGAGAGAGCCTCCTGAGTAGCGTCAGGGGAATAAGCCAGCATCCCTGCCAGCCCCACCTCCCCCGGCCCTCGCAGGCTCCTCCTCAGCTCCAGGCCCTCCGAGCTTCCTAGCAGGGTGGTTTCGAGCTGAGATTGGGGAGCTCAACTTGCTGTGTCCAGGTTCAAACCCCAGCTTAGCCACCCAGTAGCTGGGAAGCCTCCAGAAAGTTACTTCACCTCTCCAGACCTCAGTTTTCTCAGCTGCAAAATGGGAATAATTACAATCCCTGTCTCATAGGGTTGCAAGGGTCACATGAGGGAATTTTCGTGAATGGCTAGCAGGCAGTAAGCACTTGAAAAGTTAGCTCTGAGGTGAGCTATAATCCCTCCTGCTACACCTCTCTTAGCCCTCTATCCCCACACCTCCCAGCCCCTCTGCCAGCTCTCTCCCAGCCCAGTTACGGCTATGCTCCCAGGGCTGGGGCGCCTCCTTCTGGAATGCTGGCCCGGCAGGCCCTCCAAGGCCCTCCTCCCTCCAGCCTCACCCATGCCAAAGGCAGCACAGCGTCAGCCGGAACCCAGATTCCAGGGGCCCCTGACCGACCTCAGCTGGCCTACTCTCGGTCCCATCTGCCTGGCTTCCTCTGCCCACATAGCCCATGTCACCTCCTCCAGGCAGCCCTCCCTGAGCTCCAGAGAGCCTGCTCAGACCTCCCACAGCACCGAGTGGGGCTGCTGCAGGGGCACCAGACATGTTCTCCTGGTGTGAGGATGCCTGGCCCACTTGTCAACTCAGCAGGCATCCTAAGGTGCTCCCATCGTGTGGGCAAGGCCACTCTGTGGACACACAAAGAAAAGTAGACTACTCCCAACACCCACTGCATCCCCGGAAGGGCCAGGTGGGGCACCCCAGAGTGACCCACTGTGGCTGGAGCTGGCACCCAGCAGAACTTCCCACCCAAGGGATGAGTGACTGAGATGGGAGGCAGGGAGGAAGTGAAGAAATCTCTCCCCGCTCCATGCGCACTCACCCCCCAACCCCGTGTGCGCGTGCAATCGCGCTCTCCCTCTCTCTCTCTCTCTCAGGCTTCTCGAGTGACAAGGAGGTCCATGCCACGTGGGGAAAGACAAAAGCTGCTTCCGGGCTTGAGCAGCAATGAAGATGAATGCCAAGTGCATCTGTGTGTGTGTGCGCGTGCGCGCGCGTGTGCCCTAAGCGCATGAGCACCCAGCACGTTCATTCATTTACTCCTCCTACCGATAGTCACTGAGTACTGACAGCCTGCCAGGCATAGTTCTGAGTGCTGGCGACAGACAGGTGGACACTCTGTCCTCGTGGGGCTCCCAATCGACACAGATGTGACCCAATGACACCCAACCCAACCACTGAGGTAGGCCATGCAAAGGTGATCCTAAGCTGTTAGACGGAAATAAGGGCCCAGGAGAAAAAGGAAGAACAGAGCAGGGGACTGTTAGAGGGGCCGGGGGACGTCTCTCTGACCAGGCGACATCTGAGTCAAGACTTCAAGATGGTGAAGGAGGGAGCCATGTGGGTATTTGAGGGAGGGCATTTCAGGCAGAGGGAACAGCCAATGCAAAGGCCCCTGCACATACGTGTGCGTGAGTGTGCACATGCATGTGCATGTGTGAGTATGTTACATGCCTGTGTGTCCAGGCGCACACGTGTGTGTTTAGAGCCTGAATCTGTTCTCAGGCTGTCCCAGGCCTGGCCAGCAGCCCCACATCCCCACTAGGTACGGCAACACTGGTGGGCCCCAGGATGCCCACGGCTCAGGCTCTGACTCACTGGCTCCCAGACTAGCAGAATCGAGGGACTCCCTGAGAGTTGCTGCTCCATGTCCCACACCACCCAGCAGAGGAGAAGCAAGCTGACAGGTAGGAAACCTGCCCCGTGCCCCAGAGCCACCCAGGGCACAGTTCCCTGAAAGCCGATACTTCATTCAAGGCTGTTTGCAACAGCCAGGGATCAAACCTCTACCTTGACCTCCACGAGGCCTGCAGCACCCCGAGCCAAGCAGCTGGGTGTCCATGACCATCACCATGGCCACCCCAAGGCCACCCCACAATAACACCAACCCTCTTCCTGTGTGCTTTAGTGTTTAAAAGCACCTCCCCTTCCTGTCTCTTCCCTAATGCTTTGCACAGCACGGAAGCTTCCAGCACACCCTGCAGCCAGCCTGCCTGGGGCTGTGTGGCGACCCAGCCTTGTCATCCAGCTTTGTGACCTCAGGCAAGCGAGCAGCCTCTCTGGGCTTCAACTTCCTCCCCTATAAAGAAGCCACAGTGACAAGACAGAAGACTGCACTTGCACGTACATGCCAAGTGCTCCAAACAGGGGGGCCCTCAGCAAATGCTAGCTATTAGCAGGAGAGAGGGAGGCGAGGCTAGGACCATTGTGCCCATTTTGCAGATGAGAAAACGGAGGCTCAGAGAGATGAAAGTACCCTCTGAGTATCACAGCCAGGAGATACCAGAAACAAGGCAGAGACTGAGCTGCTCCGCCATTCCGGAATCCTGGCCTCGGGCCCTGCCCACCCTCCCAGCTGACTCTGCCCCTTCTGCTCCACCCACAAGCCAGGCCGGGCAGCCACAGATTGAAGCTGGACCCTGCTGCCACCTCCGGCAGCCATCTCCGGCAGCCAGCCCCGGCAGCCAGCCCCAGCCAGGGCCCACGCAGACCTCGGGACCCCCAGCTGGCTAACTGCAGCCCCTCTCACCAGGGAAGCAGAGAGGCCCTGCAGTAGGCCAGGCAGACCCTCGGTTGGCTTCCTGCTCCTTGCCCTTCTGATCCCGGCTGCTCGAGGCCTCGACTGCCCGGCTCTCAGCATCCATTATTTTCCTCCCAGATGAAAGGCAGCCAGGCTTTTAGGTACATGAAAGCTGCACGAGCAGGAACTGGAGTTCAGAGAGCTGGTGAGAGGAGAGAAGGCCAGCTTGCAAAGGCCTGGCCTGCATGGACAGGGCTGAGGGACACGGTCCCCCGCCCCCAGCCCCCTCACCCGCCTGAGCCATGTGCCGTCTCCCAAGGGGCTTCTGCTGCAGACACAGTGCCCAGAGGAGCGGGAGGTGTTGCCAGCCACCCTTCCTCCCTCTACGGGGCCTCGGGAGGGCAGGGGAGGAGGAGGACTGTGTCTCCATCAGAGCTGGGCCCACAGTAGGCACTTCACCCACTCTTGTGGGGGCACCAAGCACCTCCTCTCAGCCAGGTGCTGAGAACTAGCCTGGTGGGGGCTGGAAAAGGTGGTTCAGACACACTTCCAGGCTGACATGCCAGGTTTGGGACAAGAGATTCACTGGGGGCCTCGCAGGGGAGCTGTAAGGAGAGAAAAGCCTGGCAGTGCAGGCTGAGGGCTTGGACAGGCTGAAGAGGTGCACAGCTGGGCAGGGCCTTCACAGTGAGAGACCAGGAATACACCTGAAGGGTGCAGGGAGACATAAGAGGAGTAGGGGGGCTGTGGACCCAGCACACGGAGGGGGTGGGGATGGCCCCCCGCCTTCAGCCCTGACTGGGCCCATCTCGGACAAGGACCCCAGGGTTTAAGAGCAGAAAAAAAGAGTGACCCTACTGCTTAGGACAGCCACAAGGCCTCATACACCCATACCGCATGGAGATGCCCCCTAAAGAACAGAGAAACAGACTTCCGAAGCCTGGGAAGTGGGGGCGGTGGAGAGGGCACCCTGGGCACGGGGCTGAGCTGGCATCTGGGCAGTCTTTGGAAGGACCTAGGATAGACCCTGATACGCCTGCCCCAGGGCTTCCTCTCGGACCCCGAGTCGGGGGCCTTTCCCCACACTCAGTAGGTCACTTGGGGCCCACAGATCTTCAGGGAATTCGGGTCAGGCTGGCCTGCACTGCTCACTCCAGGACGCCCTCATTAGTCGGATCTCATTACCCTATTCTGCTGACATAGACCTGCCACCGACTCCCAGCCCCAGCTGTCCAGTCACTCGGGGGCCTGGCCATGCACCCCGGCTGGGTCCTGGGCTGGCCTGTGTCCCAGCACCACCAGTCAGCCACTCGGCCCCTGCTGGGGGCTGCGCCCACCGTCTCATCTCTGTCTCCACCTCGGTGCCCGGGGCACTCAGCCCCCCTGGCTCCGCCACCCCCCAGGCCTGGAGACCCCCCTCCTCTCACACTGTGGCCTACGACATCTCCTCACCGCGACTGAGAAGTGGGCATCAGATTTTCCCAGGAGCCAAACGCTATCTTAAAAGACAGCAAAATTTGCCCAGCAGGCCCCTGTGGTCCCTTCCACCCGGCTGCTCTCGAGGCCACCAGCCTTCGCCTCCCACACTCTCCCGGCCCACCCGCACTCCTCAGAAACCCCGTTGATTTGTTCATTCGTTCACTCATTTGCCCGCCCAATAACAGTTTCCACAGCACTTGCACGCTCTGTGGCTCTGGGGTGAACACACAGAGACAAATCCCTGCCTTCGTGGGACAGACATTCTAGTGGGAGGGATAACCAGTAACAAACACACACACAATTGATGTCGTCCCTAGAGCCACGGGAGACATGTCCAGCTCCTGCCCTCCCGGCGCCGCGTGGTAGGATCCAACTCCCTGACCCCTGTGGTTGGCTGCGGCCGTGTGACACGTTCTAGCTAATGAGGCGGGAGCAGAAAATGCCATTCCTTCGGGGCCAGAGCATTTCCCTGCAGTTGTGAGACCCTACAGGGTACACTTTCCCTCTGCTACCAAGACCAGCAACGTTCCAGACCAGCCCGGGTCCCTGAGGAGATGGGCCAGAGCACTCAGCCGACCCACACAGACGTGTGAGGCGCTAAGTACCTAGTTTATGTATTTTAAGCCACAGAGACGTGAGGGTGGTTTGTTCTCAGCACAGCCTCACCAACGATGACTGACAGAGCGGCAGAAGCATCGTGCTCTGGCCCTGGCACGCCCGGGAACAGGTCTTCCTTATGTCCACCTCACAAGCCTGGAGATGTCCGGTCCACATTCAGCACAAGCTGGTTTGGGCTGAACTGAATTACATTCACACACACACACACACACACACACGCATGCACGCACACAATCATCATCATCGTCGTCATGAAAACCAGCATTTAGGGGCGCCTGGGTGGCTCAGTCGGTTAAGCATCTGCCTTCAGCTCAGATCATGATCCTGGGGTCCTGGAATCGAGGCCCACATCGGGCTCCCTGCTCGGCGGAAAATCTGCTTCTCCCTGTGGCTCTGCCCCTCACCCCGCTCGCACTCGCTCTCTTGTTCTCTCTCTCTCAAATAAATAACATCTTAAAAAAGAAAGAAAGAAAGAAAAGAAAACTAGCATTTATTGAGTGCTTACTATGTGCGAGGAACTGTCCTAAGTAGTTACAAATGCCTTCACACCTTTGATCTTACAATAACCATATGAAATAGACCTTCTTATTCTTCCCATTTTCCCAAAACTGAGGTTCAGAGAGGTTAAGAAACTTGTCCAAGGCCACACAGCTAGCAAGTGGCCGAGGCAGGATTTGAACCCAGAAGGACAAGCTCCAGAGCCCAGGCTACTGTCCTGTAGAGCCCCAGCCTCCCCCTTGTACAAGTAGGCCCGCACATACATGTGCATGCACACACGCACACTGGTGCACACACAGAATCTGAGGGCGATGCTGACAGCCTCCAGGGACCAGGAGGGCTGCCCACACCTCTTGCAGGGTGGGGTCCTCAGGGCAGCAGCAGAGGGAACCAGCCCTACTTCCTCTCCCACGCTCGGCCCCCCCTCTACTCCTGGCTGTCACACGCTGGGCTGAAGTGGCCCATCTGTCTCCAGCACAAAGGATCAGGCAGGGGTGGGGGCCAGGGGCCCCAGAGGGTTGTGTAAATGGCTCTGCTTTGAGCAACAGATAATTTCTAAACATAATTATTAATTTCATGCTTATCATATGCAAACCTCTGTCTCCCAGATGAGATGAAATTGATTTAATTAGAAATTCCATCATCAAGCCTTTCAGATCCAAGCTTTTAATTAGGATCACCAACCCCACCCAAGCCTGCCAGAAAGTGGGCTCCTGGCCCCTGCTTCTCTTCCCGAGGCCGCAGGCAGAGCCAGGATGTGTGGGCAGCTCCACCGTCACCGGGGACTGCCCCCGCGCCGGCCAAGTCAGGGCCCCTCGCCAGGACCATTACCCATGTCCCACCCCACAGGGGGTGACACAGCCCCACAGTCGCAAGTGGCCTCTTCCCTCCTGGCATCATAATGGGGGAAACAGCTTGGCGAGAACTCATATCATCTTGCAGCAAGAAGGACTGGGGTATTGAAGGTGAGCAAGAGCCAGGAGATATAACAGACCTCCCCTCTTCATGCAAAATTCACATAGCAGCCTCCCTTTGGGAGCCTCTGCCAGGTGCTAATAAAATACCTCTTACAGCTCAGCTCAGGGCAGTCTGTCAAAATTATCAGCAGCACTTGGCCTTTCAACAAAGCATTTCCAACACATGACCTCTGACCTCATCTCCAGCCACCCCCATCTTGGCCTTGCTTGGTTCAAGGGGCTCCAGTCACACCTACCTCCTTGCTGAACCCTGAACACTCCAGGCATGCTCTGCCTCGGGGCATCTGCTCTAGCTGTTCTCTCGGCCCTAATGCTCTTCCCCGCAGACACGGATGTGGCTCGCTCCCTCACATCCTTCCCTTCGATAGAAGACTGTTCAAACATCACCTTCCTGGGAAGGCCTTCCCCAACCACCCTAGTTAACACCCACCCTGCTTCCCTCGCTCCCCTGCACCCCACTTCCACCTTCCTTGCTTTGATTTTCCCCAGAACAACGATCGCTTTCTAACGCACTCAGCATTTACTTTCTCACTTAATATCCACCTCCTCGTGACCCATGAGCTCCACAAATCCAGGGACCTTTCTTTTATTCCCCACAGGAGGCCTCGCTCAGCACTCGGCACAGGGCAGGTGCCCCATAAGCAAAGGAGCCACCGCATTCCTGCCACGGAAGCAGCCTGAGGACCAGCTCCGAAGTCTCGCCAGCACGTGAGACAGCTGTGGAGACCCAACCGCACAGCCCTGGGGCCTTGCCCGGGTCCCAGAGCCGGTCACTGGCCGAGGTCCAGTTCTCACGTGGTCTGACACTTTGCCTGGGTAAGCAGGCCCCTCCTTGACGGTGCCCGGCACGCACAGATGGTGCTCAGAGGTCCTTCCTCCCTCCCCAGGGCTCAGCAGGGGTGTCCCTCACCTGCTGGGGCCTGCTGAGCCCTGTCCCCACCCCCTCGGCCCCCTGATTTCCCAGCGACACCCTAGAAGGCAATCACTGTGGAGCCGGCCCACACCCACCTCTGTCTCCCCCTCCCCAGGGCCCACCCGGCCTCTTATCAGGAGAGCACGTGGACACTTGGATTAATTTCCAGGACTGTTCTGAATTATGTTTTCTAGGAGAGAACCAGACAGATGCAGGCAACAGGCCTTTGAACAAATATTTCCCCAGAAAGTGCTTTATTCAGTCCCTTGTCTCACCCTTTTAAACATTATGTGCTTTCTTAGGAGCCCAGGAAAAAATGGGGCCCCGATAAGGCACAGAGGCTGGAGAAGAACAGAGGGCCCAGAATGGAGGGCCTGGGCGGGCTGACAAAGGAGCCGTTCAGATGCAGGCTCGCAGGAATTACCGCAGATAAGAGCAGAGGCGGGGGAGCGGGCGGCGCAAGGGCGAGAGCAAACAAGATCCTCAAATCAGCACTTGTCCTATTTCATAAGCAAAATGTAGATCAATAAATTACACTCACTTTTGCAGGTTTTACATGCTGACTCCATCACCTTGTCAAGAGTGATACATATCGGGGGAGGCCAGGGGACGGAGGAGCCCAGAGGCCTAGAGAGGAAGGGCCAGGGGCCTGGTGGAGCCCCTGGAGCCACAGGGCCTGCACCCCTTTTTCCAAGAAGGGCTCAAAGCCCGAGTTCCCAGAGGCAAGGAAACAGGCTGCCACACCGTCCGCCCACTGCCTCGCTGTGTGACCGTGGGCCAGTCACCTCCCCATGAGCCTCCATCTTCTCATCTGTCAAATGGGCACAGCAGTGAGCCTCCATCTTCTCATCTGTAAGCCTTACTCTGAGGCTCATACGGGAGGATGGATGTTAAATCTTAGAAAGAGAGCAGCAGTCCAAGACACTAGGAGCCATGACGACACCTCTTGCTTGCACACCGGGTGCAGTTAGCTGATACAGACTCTCCCTTTGTTGCTTCTCACCACAGCCCCGGGACAGGAAGCCGTAGCCCCATTTATATGAGGCTCAGGGGGCTGAGGAGCATGCCTGGGGTCACCCAGGCCCATCTGATGGCAAAGCTGGGCTTTCTCTGTGCCACAGCACTGCCCATGAGCCAGGGAGCTGGGCGGCACTGGGCCACACGCAAGTGTCCAAGGGGTGGGGGGCTCCAAGGGGGTTGGCCCAGAGTGGCCCGGCACCCCAGGGGACCAACCTGCGGGGCTGAGCAGGGGCTGGACATGGGGGGAGGGTCAGCAGGCAAGAGGCTGCTCAGGTGTTGGTAGTAGCTGTGCCTTAATGAGCACTTCACAGGGATTATCTGGTTTAATCCTCACACAATAACCCATGAAGAGAATGCTATTCATTACCTTCGTTTTTTCAGAAGAGAAAACAGAGGCCTATGAAAACACGGACATAAAACTAGAGCAAGTGGCAAAGCAGGATCTGAACCCAGGGCTGTCTGACTCCAGCCCCTGAGAGCTCACGCAGCCCTATGCCACACCTGGCCCGCCCTCCACCTTCATTGCGGGCTCCTGCTTTGTCCACACCATCCCCACGCTCCGGGGGGCGGGGGGGGCAGCCAGGATGGGGGGTCAAGAGTCCGTGCCCCAGGTTTCTCCCCAGCACATCCCGTGAGCACACTGCTTCGCCTCTCCGAGCCTCAGTTTCCTTATCTGCTCAAGGGGGGAGGGGTTAACAACCCCTGCCCGCTGGATTTATAAGGTCAGGACAGAGGGAGGGGCCTCCACAACACGGGAATTACATCTGCCCACAACCACAAGCCGCGGGAGGTGCGGGCAAGCCTGGGACAAGCTCAGCAAGTGGGGTGCACCTGAGACGTCCGGAACCACGGCTGCGCCCCGCGCCCCGCCGCCCGCTCCTGCACGCGGAGCGCCAGCCGTGGGGGCGTGGCCGGGCTGGGGGGAAATTAACCACAGCGACTGCCCCAGGGCTCTCCCGAGTTAATGTGCTGCGCCGCGTGTAATATACGGCTCTGTATTAATATAATATGATATAATGGGATGTATTAACATTATTGAACACATGAGCCGATAAAAGTCACATCACCATCACTCCGTGTAATTTATATCACAGCCTGGGTCAGAGCCGGCTGGCGGGGGAGGGGAGGCCCCACCGGAGCTCTGGGGCTCCCGCGGAGGAGAAAGGGCGCCTGAGCCCTGGGCGGGGGAGGGGAGCCAAGACCAGAGCAAGAGGGACATGCCACCAAGCAGGCAAGGCCAAGTGATCCCCTGTGGTTTGGGGGCTCTTGCTTGAGCCCTGCAACCAGTCCTCACAGCACTTGACCCCACAGCACATCTGACCATGCAGTCCCTCCACTTGGCTGCCCAGTTCCTTGCTCCCCTGGTGCTCTCCTTCCTCTAAGACAGCACCTCCTCAGCCTCCTTGGCTGGTCCTGAATGCTGGCAACCCCAGGACTCAGTCCTCCAGCCCCTCTCTCCACTCATTCCCAGGCCACCTATAGCCTGCTGACCCACCCCCAAACTCCAGGCTCCCACCCACTGCCTGCTCCCCTTGGCCATCTACTGGGACCCCCAGATCCTCCCAAAGTCCTTCCTAGCCAGGTAATTGCTGCTCAGTCCACAGGATCAGACATGTCCTTGATTCCTCTCTCACCACCCAAACCTGATTTATCAGCAAATACTGGTGGCTCTATGTTGAAAATAAACCCAGACTCCAACCACGGCTCAACCACGCTGCCACTATCACCCTGGGCCACAGCTCCAGGATCTCTGGCCTGCACTATCCCAGCAGCCTCCTCACTGGTCCCCCACCTCCCACACTTACCACCCATCCCATCACATAGCCCATTCCCCAGCTGGCACCCGTTTAAAACCCAAGTTAGATCATGTCCCTCCTCTCTTCAAGAGGCTCCCATCTCAGCCAGAGTTCACTAGACCCTACGCAAGCCACCCCCCTGAGCCTCTGGATCTCACCACCCACCCCTCTCTCCCTCACTTGCTCTGCTCCAGGCACTCGCGCCTCATGCTGTTCTTCCCAACACACTAGGCAGGAGCCTGCCTCAGGACCTTGGCACTGGCTGTGCATTCATCACCACCTGTTGGTACTATACATTTCATTCATGTGTCCTCTTGATCATCTGCCTCCCCAGTGAAATGTCAGTCCCACAGGGATGGGGGTTTTTGTCTGCCTTGCTCACTTACATAGCCCCGGGACTTAGGACAGTGCCTGGCACCAAAGCCCTAATTTTGCAGATTCTGCAAATAAATATGAATGATCAATGAATGAATAGATGAACTAAAGCAGCAGGCTGCTTTTACCTGATTCTCATAAATGAGTTTCTCTACATGATTCTGTTGGTGACATGTATCTGTTTCTAAAGAAAGAGTTTGCAAAGCACTGGCCTGGTCCAGATGAAGAAACCCAGCAGCGGAGAGGCCAAGTGGCAACAATTTAGCCAAGACCACAGGGTGGGCTGCCGGCTGGCCAGGAGCACCAGTAGAGCTGGTCTCTCTGCTGCCTTCCCCTCTGACCCAGCCCTGCATGCAGTGGGGCCCCGGGGTGAGCAGGCTGCTGAGCACCCAGCCTGCAGGGGGTGCCACCACTCTCCCAGGGCTTCTCTGATCCCTGACTGCCCCCATCTCTGTCCTCAGGCACCAGCAGCCCCTCACCCTGAACCAGCATCTTTCTTTAGCACCGTCAGGAAGGGGCCTCCATGTGGCATACTCTGGATGGTGTCCCACCCGGGGGGTCCCTCTTGGGGGACATTTGTTGTGGAAGCCCCATCTCAGCCTGCAAAATGAGGGCTTCCGGCCCCTAGCAAAGGTAGAGGGGATATGGGCTTCCCACCCCAACATGCATTCATTCAAATATGTTTACTGAGCACTCACTGTGTGTGCGGCATCATAAGCACCAGGCATGCGGGTGGGCAAAAGCAGACAAATATCTGTCCTCAGGGAGCTGAGTCCAGTGGGAGAAATGCTCTCTAACCAGATATGCATACCAACACAGACACAATCACAGCCTCCGAGATGTGCTGGGAAGACAAGGCAAGGGGCCTGAGAGCCTGGAGTAAGGGCCTGATCTGGTCAGTGTACCCAAGGAGGCTTCCTGAGGACAGACAGTAAACTGACACCTGAAGGATGGATATCCAGGTGAAGAGGGAAGGAAAGAGCATCCTGGGCAGAAGGGTAACAAGAGCAAAGGTCCTGTGGCCAAAAGCCCAAGGGAGTTTCAAGGAAAAGCAAGAACAGAAAGAGGATGGGAGAATAGAGCATGAGATGCACCTGTACAAAAAACAGGCGTGGGGACAAGATGAGGACAGAGGAGAGCAGCGGGAGCACCACTGCACTAGTCCAGGTAAGAGGGGAGGGCAGAGGGCCAGGGAGTACCTGTGGAGATGGAGAGAAGTATGCCCTCCCCACAGGCCCTCCAGTTCCCAAGTATCTCCCTCCTGTGACACTCAGCGAGCCCTTCGCTAAACTCCAAGCTCACCAAAACCAAAGGAAGGGCCTGGAGCCAGAAGACAGGCAAACAGGTTATCCGGATCCCGGCTTCTCCTCTAAGCCAAGCCCATTCCTTCAAGATAAGCAGGCTCTTAGGGGTGCTCCAGAGGCCTGGAGGCTGCACCCTGACAGGCAGGGTGAGGAGTAGGCCCAGAGCAGGAAAAGGCCAGCCCTGCCTCTCACCTCCACTGCCCTCGCCCTCTACAGCTCCGTGAGCTTGCCACGATGGAAAGAACCTGAATTCCAGGCTGTCGCCAACTCACCGCCTGGCCTCGAACTAGACGCTCCTCCATCCAGTGCTCCAGCTTTCTCGTCTGAGAGTCGTAACAACTACAACAGCAGCTTTTACCTGTATCGAGTGCTTACTGTGTGCCAGTCTCCGTTCTCAACATTCATTTATTTACTCGTCCCCAGAATCCTGTCTCAGGCAGAGATACCAGAATTCTGCCCATTTCACAGGAGAGGGAACTGAGGCCCAGAGAAGTTAAATTACTTGCCCAAAGATAGGCATCTGGCAGGTGGCCAAGCAGGGACTTGAGCCCTGGCAGATGGGCTGTACTGCCCCCCCCCATATGAAATAAGGATCGGACTGAATCCCCTCTGGGACCCTCTGAGCTCTTCAGTGGCTGCCTCCTGAGACTCTCAGCCCAGAGATCCAGCCTCCAGCCTGGAAGGCCCCGGCATCTCCAGAAGGATGGCAGGTATGATTTTGGGCGGGTCTCTCCCCAGACCCTTCTACTTCTCTCTACCTTCTGCAGAAACCTCCAGATGTTCCATTCAGTTCAGCGACCACATTCCACCTGCCCACAATGGGCCAGATATTCGGATATGGTGGGGGAGAGCACAGTCCCCGCCCAGGACCAAGGACCTGCTCTACACAGTGTCCCAGCAGTCCCCAGTGGCATGGGTCCTGGCCCCCCGCTGAGCAAACCTGCTCTTTCAGACACCTGTACCGGCCCCTTCCCTCTTCCTCTGTCACTGGTACATCCTGAGGTTACCTCCAGGGGTCTGGCCCCAGACAGTGTTTTCTACCATTACCTCACTTAATTCACTCATAACAAAACCCTTCCAGGGAGACATTACTATCTGCATTTTGTTGGCAAAACTTGGGGACTAGGAGAGAAATCATCCTCCCTCAATCACAGCTACTGATCAAAACCCAGGCCCACCAACGCCAGAGACAGAACCCATGGCAGGAACCACCGGCACGTCTGGGTCCTGTCCAGACAATGAGGGGACAGGCTGGAGATGCCCACAGGCTCTGCCTGTCCCGGCCCAATGTGTCCAGTTTCCAGCAACTGGTAATCTGAGCTGACACCGCTCTCTGGAGGGAAGCCCTGAGTGGTTCTTGGCCCCTTCCACCCTGTCTCATCCACTCAGGCCCCTGCCCCAGGATCTCTGGGGTGGACAAAGCTCTGCCCATTAAGCCAGGCCTCCGCAGGTCCCACTGGGGGCAGCCTCGGGTAGCAGAGCCTGGTGAAGGGTCTGGCCACCCTTGTAGCTAGGACATGGGCCCTCCCTCAGCACCAGCAGGCAGCAGGCATCTACAAGGTAAATTCAGAGGAGCATAAAGCTCGGCTCAAGTCCTCCAAGCATTTTCTAACACCTGCTACAGGGGCCAGAATCCCCATCACTGTGATCAAAGTGAGTTCTTTCAAACCTACCCATGTTACCTGGAAGAGGGAACCTTGAACCACAGACTCTTAGATGAGGATGGTGGGACTGCCCCCCTACAGTGCCCCTGACAGGGACCTGGGCTTACCCACTTCCTAGGACAGGCAGCTCACCACTTCACGAGGGATCCCATCCCAGCTCCAATGTCTGCCAGGCTTTTCGGGACTCTGAATTGAAATCTGCCTCTCTGTCACTTCCATGTGCTTCTATGTGGTTCTCTGGAGCTGCAGAGACCCAGCCTGTGCCCCCAGCTGGAAGGCCCCCCAGGGCTCCTTGACTCTACTATATTTACATGCCCACCTGCAGCCCTGCTTGGGCATCTGGCCTGTTCTCCTCCATTTGGGGGTCTAGGTCACACGTGGGCCCACGTGGACACGCAGGGGGCACAGTGGGGGCACTCCCAGGCTGGACCACCGCTTAAAACATGCGTCAGGCCACATCACTCTCTGCCCCAACGCCCTCCCCAGTCCCCAGCCCCCTGCTTGGAAGGAAAGCCAAGACCTGTGTGGGCCCTGCTGCCTTGCTGACCTCAGCTCTGACCAACCCCCCCACTTCCCTCCGTACACAGCCCCTGAGCATCCCAGCGCTGTCTAGCCCTCTGCCTCGCTGGCTTTTCCCCACACAGCTACAGAGCATTCTCTTTCACTCCATCCACGCCTCTGATCAAGTGGCACCTTCCCAGAGATGCTGTCACTGAACAGCTCGTCTCAAGCAACCCCATGCCCTGTCCCCTTACCCACAGCCCTGCTCACTCCAACCTTATATAACGTGTGTCTCTCCTTGAGTAAGTGTCTAGCTCAGTCTTTTGGCTGTGCCTCACAGGACTGGAGCCCCAACAGCCCGAGAGCCACAGGGTCCAAGGCCCCCAGACGCTGGAGATCGAGATGGTGCCCCTCTCCTCCCTGGCCCCGGCTGCAGGCCATCTGTCCCTCACTGGACCCATTCCTCCAGCGCCCGCCTGGAGATCGGGAAGACAGCAGGGGTGGGCTGGGCATGTGGAGAGTTAGAAGCCCACAGAAAATGGCCCCTCTCCAAGGGGACCCTGTGCCCCACGGGCTGCAAGGAGCCAAGTAGAGAGAGGCTTCTCCACAGTCCTCCGGGGGCTGCCATGGCCAGGCGGACAGCTCCAGACAGTCCTACCGCATGCTCCAGAGTATCAGCTGAGGGTGGCAGGGCCAGGAAAGAGGAAACACACACATCCAGACAGACACACACGGTAGAACTCAGCCCTGGACTGCAGGCCCAGCAGACTCAGAGTCAGTCCACCCAAATCGGAGGACCTGCACACATGGGTGTGCCACACGGATATCCCAGAAAGGCTCACACATGCACACGCGCACACACACAGCACTCTGGTACAGTTAAAACCAGTGCCGTCATCATTCACAGTACATTTGGGGAGCACAAAAGAGTGCTCATAACCCCCTCCCAAAAGTCACTGCCAAGCCCAGGTGCCCATCAAGCAGCTGGAACTCTTAACTGCCCACAAGTGAGCAGGAAAAGTGCTGACCTGCTATCGCCCATTAACACCCGACAGGTGGCAGTTTCTCTGCAGGGCTGGCTGGAGCCAGTGGGAGATCCAGCCTGGCAGGGGCAGAGCTCAAGGTGGGCGAGAGCTGATGGGCAGGGAAAGGGCCAGACCAGGCAGTGGCCAGGTCCTGGGGGTGGAGGAGGACTGAGGGACCAGCTTGGGGCAGCCCAGAAGCTGTGTACTCGCCTACTCTGCTTGCCTGCCTGGCCTGCTCCCATGGATACCGGGCGTGGGGGCTGGGGTTGGCAGGCCTGCCCCCTGCCCGAGGCACTAACTGCCCAGGTCACTGGCATTGCTGGGAGGAGGATGCGTTGGCAAGCACCCCCATGCTCCTTTTCCTGGCTGTCTAGATCTTCCATGAGGCTGTGGGGACATGAAAACCCAAACAAGAAATAGGGGGGCCTTGCCCAGAGACCCTGAGGTGGGGAAGCCTCCTCCCTCACCCCAAGTTGCACCTAAATAACCATAGTGGAAAGTGGGGGGCGGGATCACTCCCTGCGAGCCAAGCCCCACTCGAGCCTAGGGAGGAGAGAGCAGTGTCTGTAATTTGTTTTAATAATCCTGCTGAACTGGAAGAAAATTAACAAACGAGAAACCAGCTCGAAATTAATCAAACTTCTCCCTGTCCATCCCCCCACCTTCCATCTTAATGAAGATTATTTATCCAACAAGCAATAAAACATGGAATTAAATTAAACAGGCCTTTCCTTTTTGTCCTCTCTCCCTCCCCAGGGAGGCGGTGTCTCCTGCTTACAGCTCTATGAGCTGTGCCGCTGGGAGGACCATGGCAGAGCCATGACCCCCGGACGCCAGTCACAAGGGTTTCCCCAGAAGGAGCCCCTCAATTAGCGCACTCCCAGTTTAGGTCTCACTGCCAGCTCTCTGCCAAAAATATGAACGGCAGTTAACTCAACCACCCTCCAGCGATGGGACAGAGGGAGCTCCCTATGGTTGGGCAGGGGACTCACCAGCTTCTCTGTGGGGGGAGAAGGGCCTGGGTGTGGATGGCGGGGAGCATGAGCACCCCCCCCAGTGAGGACACTCTGATGCCCACGGTTCCAGCTGGAAACACCCTCCTGGCCCCAGCCTCTTGGTAGGAAGGAGCTGGAAGGGGGTGCAGGGCACAGAGGATGCTGAGGAAGGACTCCTGTGAGGACAGGACTCAGTCTCTCTAGCTCAGGGCACCAAGCACCACAGGTCACCGCATCACCCTCAGGCCAAGAATGTGCCCCACACCCCCGACTTCCTCTGGTACTTTGTTGGGCAGCTGCCTCCCCGAATTTCTCTTCCTCACAGCCTTTAAATCCACTTATGCTTCTGCCAGGCCACCTCTTAGAGTCACAGGTTCCTAAATAACTACTCTCAGGGTCCCTCCCCTCCACCACTCGCTTTGGTTTCCCTCTAGCTTTGAAAAGTATAAGAATAATCGCCTGCCATTTTCAGCTTTCACATACATTCTCCCATTTAAACCTCACATCAACCAGGTGAGGGAGGTATTTGTCACTGATGCTCACTTGATGGGGGAGAAACGCTGAGGCTCAGAGAGGACCATGAGCAAGGTGCATCTGGCTGTGGCTGAGGGTCCCAGCCCTGGCGGGCAGGGGGCGTGGGGACCAGGGGTGCGGGGCCGGGTGCAGGGCAGGGCTCCTCAGAATTGCCAGGCCCCTGGGAAGCCTCTTCGGGGGCTTTCTGTGGAGGAGGACTGGGGGTTGATTGCCCCCCTAGGAGAAGGGGAGGCAAGAATGGAAGAAAGAGGAATGGAGGAGGATGGAGGGTTATTACAAAGAAACTCCTCCCCGCCGGCCGCCCCTGACAATGCTATAAATCCAGTCTACACAGGGCAGCCAGCGAGCACCTTTTAAACCATGTATCTGATCCCACCACTCTCTGCTTAAAATCCCCCAAAGGCTGCCCATGACAACTGGAAGGAATAGTCCAACTCTGTCCTGGCACCCAGGAGTCCTTGCCAATCCAGCCCTGCCAACCCCTTCCCCTCCTCTCTGAACAGCATGCTTGTTGTTCCTCAGATGAACCATGAGTGTTCCTGCCTTAGAGCCTTTGCACTGGCTGTGCCCTCTGCCCAAACACCATCCAGCCACCTGCCCCCTTCCTTACTTGCCTGGATCTATATTCAAACACCCTCTCCCTGAGCACCTTGTTTAAAAGAGCCCTTCCCCTCCTCCTCTCTCTCGAAACTCCTCACTCTATGCAATGTTCCTCCATAGTGCCTGTCACCACCTGAATTATTGTTGACCTTGTTTACTATCTTTCTCCCCCTCTAGAAGGTCAGCTCCATGTGAGCAAGGACTGTATGTATGTGTTTTCCTTCACTGATATATTCCTAATTGAGCCCCCAGCATCTGAGTCACTATTTGCCTGGTGAATGGGTGAATGAATGAATGAATGAATGAACGCTCAAGGCCATCATTCGGGCCACCATCACCTCTAGTTGGAACTGTTCCATTGGCTCCCAAGCACTCTCTCAGACTCGGGCTCAGCCTACAACCAACACTCCACTCCACACCCAAAGGAATATTTCTAACCCCAAATCTAACCAGGGCACTGTTCTATAGGATCAAGTCCACACCTTTGGTCTAAGCCCCCAATCTACCCCAGCCCCACTCTCCACTTATCCACCACCCAACTCCCCCCCACAATGCCACAAGCTTTATTGCATCCAACCAGACATACCTAAAGTTCCAGCTACACCTGCCCTTTAGAGCACTGTCATGGCCTCCTCTCTGCCTGCAGGACACTGACCATCTCCTCCAGGCAGCCCCCCCTCCCATGCATGCCTTGTCCGAAGTGACTTCTGCCTCCTCTGAGGCCCCACAGACCCTCATCTGCTCCTCCACCACAGCCCTCCCACACCCCAACTTGAGCTATGACAAATCACATGTATGTCACCCCCCCATCCAGGAAGGACCCAGATTTATTCACTCTGGCAATCTCTCCCATCCCTACCACCTGCTCCAGTATCTTGCACAAACTTGGAGCTCCATAAATATTTGCTGAATCAAATGGAACCAGTTCAAACACAGTCCAGGGAGAGTGTCCATTCAGAGGGGCCTTTCCTCCAGTTTGCTGGCATTTCAGGCTGGTCTGAGGACAAACGGACCTTTCAGTGCCACTTAACTGCAGCACAGGGGAGCAGCCGGCCCCACATTCCACTAACCTCTCCTTGGGGGATGCCTGGGAGGAAACCGATTCACCAGGGTTGAGAGGTGGCCAGGGCCCTGTGAAAATGGCAACGCACTGCCTCTGGCCCAGCCTATAATAGCAGCTCCTGGCCCACCTGGCAGCCTGCATGCATGAGCACAAGTGTGGCCACCCCCATGGGTGAGGACAGCAGGCACAACACAGCCACCGCTGAATTATTTATTCCGTACATTGTTAGCGCAGCAGAGAGAGCAACCGTGTCTCCAGGCTTCAATTAAAATATCAAGGCACCCGCACCGTCTGCCCGGCCACATGCCCAGATCCCACCAAAACTGGCAGGATAGCACCCCCAGGGAAGCCATCAGTGCCCCCAAGGCCAACACGGCTGCCCTCCCTCGCCTCCCCACAGCCGAGTCCTGGTTCAGGACCATGGACAGCGCCCCCGTCCTCTAGGAGGCTGCCCTGACTTTAATCCAGAGGTTGCCCCTGAGATACCTGGCAAAACCTTCAGGGCTTGAAAAGACCATTTAGTAAATCAGTGACCTAAAAGAGCCTTTCTAGCTTCCCAAAGCGGCCCTGAGACAAGCCTGGCTGGGTTTGAGCCTTACTCCGATTCTCTACCGTCTCCCAGCACTCTCTGAAACACTTTACAGCCCGTGGCTGGAAGGCAGGAGTTCAAGGAGCACCCCAGCTCTTCTCCAACCTCCACGATGAACTCTGGACACATCACACCACCTCCCTGGGCTCTGCCTTCCTCAGTTGGAAAATGCAAATGACGATGCCCAGGCTGTGATGCCCAGGGAGTGTCACGTTCAATGGAGAGGGACCTGGAAACGTTAAAGTGAGGTACAAATGTGGGCCATGCTAGCAGAGGGCTTTTGTTTCATGGGAGTGGGTTTCTGCAGCCTTACCACCCGCACCCCAACCTGAAAATCCCTGATTCTGGGGCACAGTCTCAGGAGGAAGAAGAAGCTGGCAGATCCTTCAGGAGCTGGCTGGGTCACAAGCTAACTAGGTCACCCACGAGATTTAATTCAACAACCCCCGGACTGGAATATGAGGCCGAGTGAAATCAAAGTGGGCGAGCTGAAAAAGAGCAAGAAATTGCAAACACATGCCGCCAAGAACAGTGGAATGAGCACCGGCTTCGGGGATAGGCGCTGCGGCAGGCCTCTGCTGCTTCTTGGACAAGCCCGCTTCCTCACCTGTGGGATCTCCCAGCTGATCACCCACATTTGATGACCTTTGTGAAGCTCTGACTGAGGGCCAGACACATAAATTCAACCACTGGTGTTAGTAAGCACCTACTATGTTTCCAACCGGGAGGAAGAGAGACACAACCCTGACTTGTAGAGCTGACACCCGAATGACCAGTGTTGCTATCCAACAAGATGATGGGAAAGGTAGCATTTGAGATGGACCTTGAGGCACAGGTAAAATTTCCAAAGCAAAAAAAAAAAAAAAAAAAAAAAAGGTAGCAAGAAGGTATAATCCTTTTGGGAAAATGTTTGGCAGTCCCTTCTTTTTTTTTAAAGATTTTATTTATTTATTTGAGAGAGAGGGAGTCCAAAAGAGCACAGGCAGGGGGAAGGGCAGAGGGAGAGGGAGAAGCAGGCTCCCCGCTGAGCAGGGAGCCCGACGCGGGGCTCGATCCCAGGACCCTGGGACCATGACCTGAGCTAAAGGCAGACGCTTAATTGACTGAGCCTCCCAGGTGACTTTTTTTTTTTTAAGATTTTATTTATTTATTTGACAGAGAGAGCGAGAGAGTACAAGCAGGGGGAGCAGGAGAAGGAAAGGGAGAAACAGACTCCCTGCTGAGCCGGGAGCCCCACACGAGGCCGATCCCAGGAGCCTGGGCCGAAGGCAGACGCCTAACCGTCTGAGCCACCCAGGCGCCCCTCCCAGGCGCCTCTTGGCAGCGCCTCTTAAGCTAATCATTCACGTAGCTGATGAGCCAGCAATTCCGCATGTGTGCGCGTGTATGTGTGCGTGTTCATGTATATATATATATATGAAATGAGTGCTTATGTCCACTAAAAGATGTGTATACAAATACTCAGAGTAGCTTTATTCATAATAGCCAATCACTGGATTCAACCCAGATGTCCAGCAGAAGCAGAATGGGTAAAAAAATTATAAACTAAGCAATCAATGGAATAGTACAGAGCGAGGAAAAAGAACAATACCAACCACACGGATGAATCTCGCAGACAATGTGAGTGAAAGAAGCCAGACACAAAAGGCTTACTCTATGATTCTGTTTATATGAAGCTCAAAGCCAGATGCAAATAATCTATGCTGTTTGAAGTCGGGCTAGTGATTAGCCTTGGGGAAGCAAGGCTATTGACTAGGAGAGGCTCAAGGGAACATTCTAGGGTACTGAAGATGTTCTCGGTCTTGATGTTCATACAGGTACATGCATTTATTAAAAGCGCATCAAGTGGTACACCTGAAACGTGTGTATTTTACTGTATATAAGTTAAACTTCAATTTTCTTTTATTTATTTTTTTTCTAAAGATTTTATTTATTTATTTGAGAGAGAGAGAATGTGTGAGAGAGCATGAGAGGGGAGAGGGTCAGAGGGAGAAGCAGACTCCCCACTGAGCCAGGAGCCCGAAGCAGGACTCAATCCCAGGACTCCCGGATCATGACCCGAGCAAAAGGCAGTCGCCCAACCAACTGAGCCACCCAGGTGCCCCAATTTTCTTTCAATGTAGAGGAAAGAAAAGGTGGACAGAGCATTCTTCAGGGACTGAGGGAACAGCAGAAGCAGAAGCCAGCAGATCAGACCTTGGGAGGTTTAGGGAGTGGTGCAGGGGAACCGAAGCAGAAGGGGCAAGGGCCAGAGGGAAGAACTGGGGTGGAGGGCAGCCAGATGGGCCGCTGAGGCAAAGCCACCCTGGGAGCCCAGGGTCTTCTACCTCCTTCTCCAGACATCCCCTGCCACACTTCCCACCTGTCCACAGCACATGGTACGGGTGAGGTCATTTCCCCTCCGTGGCAGCCTGGCCCCCAGCCCACCCCCTCCCTCCTCTACCACCCTAGATTGGAATCCCTGAGCTTCATTTCTGGGGCTTCGGTGGGCTTCCATCCTGAGCGGGAATAAAGTGGGAGCCACAACCTCTCAGCCCCATGCCTGTAGTTGAGCTGAGCATGTCTCTCCAGGCCCTGGTGTCCCATGCCCATGGCATCACTGGGGCCACCTGGCTCTGCCGCCCACACTCCACCTGCCATGTCCACCTTCCCGTCCGCCCTCTCAGAGAGCTCACCTGAGCACCTGTCTCTCCCAGGATAACCGGTCCAATTAGGGAGGACCCACCCACCTCCTGCTCCCCACCACCCAGCACCCAAGCCTTCACTGTCCCTTTGCCTCATGGAGAGACAGCCCACTGGAAAGGCACAGACACGGCCGAGGGAGCAGCCCAGAAACCACACCCCGCCAGCCATAAAACACGATAGGGCCCCCTGATGGGGGATTACGTAGCCATTACACGCCATGTTTCAAAGACTGAGGAGAGTGGAAAATGCTCCCAACTGTAGGCTGGTGGGCAAAAGCTGCCTACAGAACCACAGAGATGTTATGGTCGCAACTTCATAAATTATACACAAGAAAGGCTAGAAGGAAATACACACACGCTTCAGGTTTTTAACTCTGGATGGTAGGATGAGTGGGCAATTTTCATTTGCGTCTTTAGGCTCTGCTGTTTTCTTCCAAATCTGCAATGAACGCGTTGGCTTTTATAACAGCACCAACAGGAAGGAGTCAGGGGCCATGGGGCCACACTCATACATAGGGACGCAGAGCTGACTATCCTGTGCTCCATGGGGCCGAGGGAAGACCAACACTATGCCAGCCTACAAACCCACTTGACACCACCCGCAGACTCCCACACTAAGAGCGGGCGGCCTCAAAGGACCTGCCCGTGACATTCAGGAGTGTGCAGGGGCAAGCACTGGGCTGGGAATCTGGTTCTAAGCCCAGCTCTGATTCTGACTAGCTAGGTGGCCCCACATATTAACTTCTGTGGGCCTCAGTTTCTTCATGTAAAGTAGGACATCTTTGTAGGACTGTCGGTCGTGTGGAATGACCAAGAAGTAACTGTGAAAGATCGTACACTATCAGTGGTTTTGAGTGACCCCTGTCCCCCCGATTCCTATTCTACTCCGGGCCCTAAGGCCCTACCACAGTTTCTGAGAAATGCTCAGAAGCTGCCGACAGCAGGTGCCTGAAAGTTCCCAAAATCGTACATGCTGAATCTCAAGCTGTACAGAAAACATACATATTTTTAATTAAACTGGAATCCCAACAAAAGCTAAGGAAAAAGCCACTTCCTCCTTCAACGTTGCCAAAGACCACTGTACAAATTGGAGCAAAACCCACTCATCTGATCACTCATGAAATAGGGGAAAGTTCATTGTCAAAGCAAGTACCTGCTGCCTCAGTTCCAGCCGGCTCTGTGCCTGATTTCTTTTAGGAACAGAGAATTTTTTTTTTTTTCACATTGACATCTTTCTGTTAAAAATATTTTTCGACTTGGGAGGCCTGGGTTGTTCAGTCAGTTAAGCGTCTGCCTTCGGTTCTTGTCATGATCCCAGGCTCCTGGGATGGAGTCCCACATCGGGCTTCCTGCTCAGCAGGGAGTCTGCTTCTCCCTCTGCCTGCCGGTCCCCCTGCTCATGCTCACACTCTCTCTCTCTCTCTCACTCTCTCTCTCTGACAAATAAATAAAGAAAATCTTTAAAAACTATATTTTTCAACTCATCCCTCTAGCTTCTGTGGAGACCCACAAAAGAAATAGGTGACACAGTCCCTAACCTCAGGGTCTCTCTGGCGGGGAGGCTAGAAGGAAAGAAAGCTCTGGGACCAGCACGGACTAAGGGGAGTTGGAGCCCGTCCAGGTGAGGACTGGTGAGGGCAGGAAGGGTCCCAGAGGAGGAGGAGGTTTGAAACTGGATGTGAAGAATGGGGAAGAATAAAGAGGGTTTTCAGTAAGGGAAGCCACATCTCTTTCAAAGAGAGTTTGGTGAATTATGCAAAATTAATATAATAAATATGTACAATGTGCTCCGGGTGACAAGGCTTTTCTTGCATCTCACTGCGTACCTTGGGGTGGAAGAAAGAAGGCAGCGGATTCCTTGATACTTCAGAGGACGTATTACCTGGAAAATTTACATAGAAAACAAGAAGAACAGTTTCAAGCCCCCCAAAAGGAGAGTTTTGAGGCCCTCCGGGAAGAAGTGGGAAATCTCCTGCCTCACCACCCTCAGAAAGTATTCAGTGAAACTGGGTCTGGATGCATTGTGCAGATGGGAAAATGGAGAAGCTGACAGTCTGAGTGATTTTTGTCAAGGGCCCAAGGCTGGTTAGAACAGAAGGTGGGCCCTCCCAGCAGACAGAAGTGTCTAAACCAAGGTGCAGATGGAGGGATGAGCATAATGTGCGGGCCTGGGACGGGAGTGCTCCTTGAGGAGCCAGGGAGGCGAAGGACCAGCCAAACTCCAGCCCTGAGCGGCTGCGGGACCCAAGGAGTCACCACCCCTCCGAGCTGCATCTGTTAGGTGGATACACAAGGCAGTCATGGAGTCCAAAGACAGCAGAGTATGGGCATGAAAGCGGTTTTGCTAGTAGTCGCACCTGAATGATGGGGGTGGGGGGGTGGGCCGGCAGACAACCAAGCCGGGATAGCGATGGTCACCCCCACCCCTGCCAGTTCTCAGCACCTTCCTAGAGCATGTGTGGGATGGAGGCCCAGGAGCCCAGGGCCTCCTGCTCCTGCCGGACCTGCACAGAGGCCTGGGACTGCCCCCACCCTGCCCCACACAGACTCACAGTGAAGGAGGGCCCACTCACTCTTCTGGGCAGCTCCTGAGCTAAGGACTGGGGTCCCTGCTCCCCACGATCTGCTACACAAGGCTGCAGAGGCCAGGTCAGCATCAGCCATGGGGCCTCCTCCCAGCCCCTCCCAGCAGCCAGCAGAGGTGGAGACCCAGCCCCAGGGAGTCCTGGCCTCACCCCTGGCTGGCAGGAGGCCAAGAGATTACAACTACACTGGCCCTTTGACCCGGCACTCTGGGGATGTGCAGGGGGGTGGGTGCACAAACGCAGCCTGCTCACAAACTGGCAAGGTTGGGAACCACCTAGTGTCCGTCGCAAGGAGACCAGAAGCACAGAGGACTGTGTGGTCATACAAAGGACAAGCTCCTTACTCACCGCTGAACAATCCCCAAGGTCACCACGCAGGTGCTGCGGCCGTGTGAACATGAGGGAAAACATAGGTGTGCAAGCATTCCCCTGATACACTAGTGAATGGCGCCCCCCGAGTGTGCAACACGGCAGCCCCGAGTCCAGCCCCAAGCCCTCTTTGAAAGGAAGCAGTGGCTGCCTCCGTGGTGGGGCTGGGGTATGTCCTTGGCTTCCTTCGAATGCCCGTGGGAATGTATGATGCACTTCAAAAATAATACTATAGGCTTAGGGGACTCCAGGGCCCCTGGATAAAAGGCACATTCAGGAGAGAGAAGCATCTTTAAAGGAGACCCCCTCAGGCCCCTCCACATACAATCCCTCTCTCTGCTTCCCACCCTTACCCCTCCACACACATCTTCCTCTCCCCCCACCTCTCAAAATGCTTGAGAAAGAAGCCAGGACTCAAGGCCAGGAAGGCCCAGCACAGAGGCTGGGGGCTTCCCCGCCTGATGCTGGAGGTGAGAGGAGAAGTCCTGGTCCAGGCTGACTGGCCAGGGCCAGAACCAGGCCTAGGTGGGCATGGGGGAGGGCAGGCAGGCGAGGGGGCTTAACTCTCCCTTCATGGAGGCTTGTTGTACTTTCGTAATTGATTTTGTGTCTGTGTCCCCGGGATACTTAGGACCATCTTAGAAACCACTTAAGCAATTTAAAATAATCAAAGTACTTAGAAGGCACTTAACATTTCCTCACACTTCAGGCTTCCCATAAACCCCCTTCCAGCTGCCACCTGAGGCCTCAGAGCGACCACTGCCAGGAGGTCGGCGCCTGTGTCAGGCCCCGGGTCCTACCGTGTCACCCCAAGCCTCGGCAGTGCCCGAAGCGAGACAGCCGACCTCCACACAAGCACCAGGCTCTCCCTGTCGCCACCAGGCCTTCAGACTCCAGGTCCCTCTGCCTGGAAGGCCCTCCCCTGCTGGCCAGCACAGCCCCCCACCCAGCTCACTGTATCCTGGCTATTCAGCTGGTTGCCCTCCTATAGGAAGCCTTTTCTGACACCCCCTACCAGGCTGGTGAAGGGCACCTCATCCACCCCACGAAAGCCCTCATCTCATTGTCATGAAATCACTGACCCCTTGACTCCCGAAGTCAGGGGCCTTGACCCATACACCGGGTTTCTAAAGCATGGTCTGCACAAAGCAGAGGTCCGTCATGTTTGCTGAGTAAAACAATGAATCCAAGCTTGACTTCACAGATGGAGTCAAGAAGGTCCGACCCTCCCCTGGATGACACGAGAGCCTAGTCAGGCTATGGTAACCCTGGGCACATCACAAGCCTCAAAACATCAAGCTGATCCCGGGGGAGGCAAGGGCCAACCCTGAGTCCTCACCATTTATCATTATCCTCATTTTATAGAGGAGGACACCCAGGCTCAGAGAGATCCAGCAACTCACCCAAAGTTGCACAGCAAGTGAGTGGCAGACCCAGGCGAGGCATCTCCGAATGCAGGTCCACAAAGCCCCCAGGAGCTTGGTGAAATAAGACTTCACAGCCTGAGAGTCCCCTTAGCAAGGCTGTGTAGGCCCAGGCACCTGGTGAAAACTTGTGTTTTAATAAGCCCCAGGAGGTTCCAATGGGGAGGCAGGTTTGGAAATCAGCGCCCTTGCACACAAGGTAGAGAGCAGCCTGGCAGCCTCTGGGAAAGTTCAGGAGGCTTATTCCCCATGAGTCTGCAATTCCGCTCCTGGGTGCGACCCACAAGAAACTCTCCCAAGAACACAAAGACAGACTGGCAAGGATGGTTGTGCAACACCGTTGGTGGAACCAGGAAGATCATCAGGGAACTTGCCCAGGTGCCCACAGCAAATGAACAAGTAAATGCACGGGGCACTGTTCCAGTGGGGAACTACACGGCCAAGAGAAGGAACTAGGCCACTGAGGAGCAATGTGATACCGAGCAAACCCAGCAAGCCGCAGGACATGCAAGACGATCACATTTTCAGCAAGCATAAAACATGCAAAACAAAACTATGTTTAAGTACACAGTAATTAAAAGACTTAGCAGCAATCCATACAGGGGGCGCCTGGGTGGCTCAGTCGGTTAAGCGTCTGCCTTCGCCTCAGGTCATGGTCCCGGGATCCTGGGATCGAGCCCCGCATCGGGCTCCCTGCTCAGCGGGGAGCCTGCTTCTCCCTCTGCCGCTCCCCCTGCTTGTGCTCTCTCTCTGACAAATAAATAAAATCTTAAAAAATAAAAAAGAAACAATCCATACAGGACAGGGCAGTGGCTGCCTGAGGAGGAAGCAGAGGAGGGGCACATAGAGGTACACGCAGGGCCTCTGATGACCTTTGGCATGTTTTCGTTCTCAAAATGAAAACAAATGTTGATACTATTAGGGCAAAACATCAATATTTGACCAAGCCAGGTGGTGGGCACAGGGTAGTTTATTAGGCTCTATAATTCTCCATATGCTTGAAATTTGGGGGTAATAAAATTCATGATGCCTTGTGAGAGAGAGGAACCCCTTTTCTGTCAGGCCCACATGGGAGATGCCACTCATCTTGGATAAAAGGCTCCTTTGTGAAAGCTTTGTGCACCCCACTTCCCCCATCCCCCCTCAGAACAGACCTGATCCCGGAAGCCAGGCCTCCCGCACACACCGGGGGGCGGGGCCCAGTCCTAACCCTCAAATGTCTCCCCTGAGGGGGGAGGGAGGGGTGTCTTCCACCCAAAGTCCTTCCTAAGGGTCTAGCCTCGCCCTCTCCATTCTGCTACCGCGGGAGGGAGGAGGGGGGCACAGTGGATCCCCTGACAGCTCTCAGGACCTGAACTCAGAGGGCAGGAGGCAACTGCACTGAACACAAACACCCACAGTCCTGACCCTGACTGAGGTTAATGCTGCCGGGCCTCCCCTGGGGCCTCCCCCAAAACCCCCGGCGGAGGGGGAGGGAGAATGAGGTAAGTGCTGTCTCTCTACCCTGCAGCCCTGGCCAGAGACACCAGAGGACCCTTAGGGCCCCTTGCTGCTCCTGCACGGTGCGGGGGTGGTGCTCAGCGGGCTTCTCCAGCATACTTCAGCCTTAATGAGTTTTAAATTCCTCCTAGGCCCCTGGGGATGGCTGGGGAGCAGGCAGCCAGGCCTGGTCCCACCCTCACTGCCCCTGCGCTTCCTGCCTCCCGGGTCATCCTGGGACACCTCTCAGTGGGCCCCAGGAAAAACTAAACCCTGGGGAGGACTCAGGTCCAGGAGTGAGAGAGTGAAAGAAGGGGACAGGGAGAAGAATCCAGCTTCCCACTCCCGCATGAGCACACTTCCCCACAGTTACTGTTTCCTGAGCACTTACTACACGCTAGGCGCTGGGCCAGTCACTTTGCCTTGACCCATTTCACGCTCACAACCGTCCTCCCCATTTTACAGATCTGCAAACGGGCCCAAAGAGCTCACAGGACCTGCCCCAGGTCCCACGGCCAGGAGGGGCAGAGCCAGGATTTGCCCTTTTGAAACAGCGTCACATCCCAGTGATTGAGCCCCTCCCCACCACCCTGGGCCTCTCGCAGAGCCGGCCAACGGCCACCCCACAGGCGAGGAGAGCAGAGCCCAGAGCCGCAGCTGCCCACAGCCAGGCCACATTTTCAATCAAGGGGAAATTTCTGGAACTGTGTTGGGGTTGAGGGGGACAATCTGAGTCAGGAAGGGGGATCTGGAGGGGTCGGGTGCCCACCAGGGAGCGCTCAGTCCTGAGATGCAGATGGCCATAATCAAGGGGTAAGGCAGGCAGGTGGCCAGAGTGGCCAGTGAGGCTGGGGCACACCTGTGCAGGACCTGGTGAGCTGTGGGCCACTCCTACCACTTGGCCTTAACCATGGATGAGGCCCCCACATGATCCAGAGTGGCCCAGGCAGAGCCAGAGGAGGTATACGGGCCAGCAAGGAGAGATGTGGGGAGAATAGGAGAGGGAAGCAGAGAAAGCCAGCGTCCCACAGAATGAGGCAGGGGCTGGGGACCAAAGGTGGCCCTGCCTCCCTGCCCCCAACACAGCTCCGGGGTACCACTCTGCCCCGCCACCCCAGAGCCCGGAGGCTGGAGCCTGCATCTCATCACCTCGCCCCGGCCCAGGCCCCTGAGCCAAGTGGCAAGCGTAAAGGTCAATTGGCATATAAAGTAGAATTTGCCTTCTTTTCATTTCCAACATGTCTGGGTCATAAAAATGCTAGTTTAATAAATTGGGAGGAAACTGAAAAGCAAACAGCTCATTCAGGGTTCGGCAGGGGGAGGTGCCGTGAGCGTAACTCCTCGGACAGTGCGGGCCCCACCCCTGCCGCAGGCGCAGCTCCCTCACACGGTTCCACACCTGGTGGAACTCCCTGGCACTGACAGACCGGGCCTGGCACTGGGGGGAAGGGGACGACCAAGAGGGGTCCAGCCCGATCCTGCCCTCGACAAGCCCATGGACTTGAGGGAGACCCACAAGAGCCACACAAAGGGCCCCATGTGCCCCAGGATCACCTCCGTCCTTGAAAGCTCAGGAAAGTCTTGGATTTTGAGTCAGTGTTTGAAGGAGGAGTCTGACTCTGCCCATCAGACATCAAGAGGGGCATTCCAGGAGGAGCGCACAGCCAGGAAAATCCCCGAGGCAGGTTTTGGAAAGCACGGCACAGGCTCAGAGAACATGCAGGGTTGAGGCAGGCGGGACTCCACTGGAGAGACGACCAGAAAGGTCACGGGGCCCGTGGCAATCCTGTGGCAACCTGACCACTGGGGAGTAAGCTCAGCGCTCCTTCCGCAGGAGAGGTCACGGGGTAGAGGAGTGGGGTCAGCCCGCCTGATCCAATGCCCTCGTTCCTCCCAAGGTCACACAGTGAGTTGGCAGCAGAGCGAGACCCAGAAGGCAGGTCCCTGAGCTATGGGAGGCCTCAGTGGTAAGAGGCCCCACAGCCCTCCCCTGAGTGGGGAGCCGGAGATCATGCCAGCATCCCCCACACCTCTCAGTGAGGGTCAGGGGAGCCCCAGGACCATCACACTGGGGACACTCAGTACACTCACCAGTCATCCCTCTGCCAGAAGCCGGCGATCCGCCCCTCAGCATTGCCCAGCTCCCCAGCCAGCATGGCTCAGACCACACCCCCTCCCCCTTGAGCCCCCTCTTGGATGCTCTGTCAGCAGATGAGGACTAACATTCCCGAGCCCTACTGAGCACCCATCACACCACCAGCTCCTCACTGCATTATTCCACATCCTCACCCTGAAAGGTACATGTGATTCTGCCATTTCACAGATGAGATGAGCGAGGTCCAGAGAGGCGGAGTGACCTGGGGCCAAGATCTGAGCTACCCACCATGTGGCTGCCGCCAAGGCCAGTGAGTGCTCCTGGCTGCCCGCGACAACCAGGCACTCAGCCGCCATCTGCAGCCTACATGCTAGGTTCTGCCCCGAGCACTTGCAATGCATTCATGTAATCTTCCCAGTGCCCTGTGATGTGGGTTTCTGGCATTTCACAGATAAGGAAACTGAGGCACAGAGCGGTGCCCCCCCCCCCCAGGTAATAAATGGCAGAGCAGGGGTTTGAAACCAGGCCATCTGGCCCCGGAGCCCATGCCTTCACCACTGCACCCTGCCACCTCCCGGTCTGGCTGGCCCTGCCTTGCTCCTGTCTCCAGCTCTCCTTCCTCAGGCTGGGGTGGGGGGTGGTGTGGAAAAGGGACAGTGCGGGCATGAGTGGGACGAGGCAGCAGGATGGGAGCCCAGGGAAAGAATGAGCCTCTCGCTCAGACTCTGCCCTTATAGATCCTCCCCCATCACCTCCGTGGCTCCACAAGGACAGTGCAGGGACCACTTGCCTATTTTACACGTAGGGAAACTGAGGTCCTAAAAGGCCCAGGGATTGCCCAAGGCCATCAGACTCCTGCTGATCCCCCTCCCACAACACGCTTTGCAGTAATAAGGATCAGGATGTGGGTTTTGGAACCCCCTTGGTCCCCCCCTCCCTGTCCCCAGGACTGTCTTGGTCCTCCCTCTTGAGTTCCTAGGTCAATAACTAGGCAAAGTCCTGCCCCAGGGCCTTTGTACTTGCTGTTCCCTCTACGTAGAACACTCTTCCTCCAGATATCCATAGGGCAACCCCCCCCCTTACTCTATTCGAGCTTCTGCACAAATGTCCCCTCTTCAGGAAAGCCACCCCCAACCATGCCATCTAAATTGGTCCCCCTCTCCCTCACCTCTCTAGTGACTTCCCTGCTTCGTTCTGCAGGGAACTGCCCCTCCCCGTGAGATATGTATCTGTTTTACCTGTTCACTGCCTGTCTTCCCTCTCAAACATGGAAGCCCACCAGGGCTAGGCCTTACTCCATTTTGTGTCCTGTTTTATAAGGTTGCTTAGAGCGGTAGTTCTTCACCTGGGCTGCACGTGGGTATCACCTGGGGAACCCAAGCCCCATCTCAGACCAATTAATCTGAATTCCTGGGGTGGGGAATTAATTTTTAGAGATGGGCAAACCGAGGTCCAGACAGGAGAGAGAGCGAGATGCCAGCAGTCTTGAACTTGAGCCTCCCCAAGTTCAGTCCCACCTCAGCCCCTCCGCAAAGCCCCACACCTCGCTCAGGGACCCTGTCAGCTCCTACCTGGACTCCAGGAGACCCCAGGCCTCCCTCCCGGGCATTTCTGGGAAGTCGCCCTGGAGGCCCCTCTCCCTCCTTTTAGTTTCACAGTAAGGAGCCTGTTTGCCAGTCCAGTCGCCAGAGCAGAATCCCACCTTCCACCCCCAAACCTCCTGTGTTCAGAGCTGGTCTGCAAGCCCGGGGGCCACCTGGGAGGCAGCAGGCTTGAGAGGACTGCAGGGTGGGCGGGGTGCCTTCTGGGGAAGCCAGGTGGAGGGGGGGAATACTAGACTGACTCAGAGCACCTGGGTCTGGTGGTCAACCAAGCCTCCCGGCAGGTGTCCAAACACAGACCTGGCCTTCAGGTTTCATCAGCCCTCTGGAGGCTGAGGAATTGAATGCTCTAGTAAACTCCCCTGGGGGACTGTGATAAGCAGCCCGGCTTGAGAACCACTGAAGCCACACAACCTCTACCCCAGCAGCCCTACCCACCCGTCCTCCCGCCACCTCTGTCTCCCCAGTATCTGACTGTATGGCGACCCCTCCACCATGGGCAACGTCCAGGTGGTTTGGACAGAGCTCAGAGGGCACAGAGAGAACGGGCAGAGGAGTAGTCGCAGGGGTGGGGGGCTCTCAGCCTCCCCCTTGGGGCTGCAGCTGCTTCCCGGTGCCATGTGTCCCCTCCCCCCACCTCCCTCCCCTCTCTGTGCAGGCTCCAGCCTGACCCTTATGTCTTGAGATCCCCCTTCCGGGACGCTCACCACAGAGGGACACCCAGTGCTTGGGGGAAAGAGGGACGCAGTAAAAGCAAGGGCTATGTGCTCCCCACCTGAGGAGCAGCCCCTGATAGTCACCCTCAGCAAGCCCCACTGCCCACTCCTCCCCACCCCTCCAGGGGCCCAGCACCTCACAAACACTAACATCTATCAAAACCCTTCCGGTAGGGGCACCTGGGTGGCTCAGCCATTAAGCGTCTGCCTTTGGCTCAGGTCATGATCCCAGGGTCCTGGGATCGAGCCCCATGTTGGGCTCCCTGCTCGGCGAGAAGCCTGCTTCTCCCTCTCCCACTCCCCCGCTTCTGTTCCCTCTCTCGCTGTGTCTCTCTCTGTCAAATAAATAAATAAAATCTTTAAAAAAAAAAAAAAAAAAACCTTCACGTAACACCAGCGTCCCCTAACCACCTACTAAGGGCTTTGTACACATTAGCACCTCTGCCAGGTGAATACCAGCATGCCTGTGAGTAAACTGAGGCTCAGAAAGGCCCCACAGTGAGTATCAGGCCAGGTGTAAAACCCAAGTCTATCTGATGGCCAAGCAATAGGAGCGCAGACTGGCAAAATGGGTGGCTTCGGGGCCAAACAGCCTGGGTTTGTATTCCGGCTCCACCACACCAGCTGTGTGACCTGGGGCAAGTTGCTTAGCTTCTCTGGGCCTCAGTTCTCCATTTGTACAATGGGGATAACAACTGTACCCCCGGGGGTTGCTGTGAGGATCAAGACGAGCCCTGGCATAGGACTTTATTTATGGGCACCGAAATTTAAATCCCACATGATTTTCCTGTGTCGTGACATATGATTCTTTTGATTTTTTTCTTTAAGCACTTAAAATACCAATACTATTCTTAGCTCATGGGTCACACAAAAACGGGTGGTGGGCCAGATTTGGCTCTTGGGCTGTAGTTCGCTAACCCCTAGTCTAGGGGGGAAGCCAACAGCAAACAGGAAAACGAGGAAGTATGGACAGGAGTACAAACTGTGATGAGTGCCATAAAAGGAAAGATGAAGAAACAAGACAGAATAATTGGGGGGGGCTTCCCTGAAGGGAGTCCATTTAAGCTTAAGTTTGAATAAGAAGGATCTAGACTCATAGAGTCAAGGGAGAACATTGAAATAGAGGGGACAGCAGGTGAAAAGGCCCTGTGGTGGGGAAAATAGTGTCATCAAGGACCATAAGGAAAATGGTATGAGTGTGGAGTATACCCAAGAGAGACAAAAGATGCGGTCAGGGTGCCAGGTAGCACAGAGCCTCTCAGAGAGGCAGGAGTTTGGAAGTTTGTATTTTGATCTAAAACCAATGAAAGGTTTAATAGGGGTGAGTAGATTCCATCTGGCTTTTAGAAAGATCGCTGTGGCCCCTGAGCAAAGGTTTGGCTGTGGAGAGGCCCAAATCAGGGAGAAGAAGAGAAGTTTCCTGCAATGGTCTGGGGGAGAGGCCCCAGGGGTGGGAAGGGTGGGGGTGTCACATCTAGGACACATTCTGAAAGGAAAGCCTTATAGGGTTTGCTGACAGTAGAAAAAGGGTGGTCAAAGCTGTCACCAAGTTTTTTGGCCTGGGCGCTGGAAGGATGAAGCTGTCTTCAAGGGATTGGGGCAAGCTGTTGGGAGGGTGGATGGACTCTCTCGAAAGTTCCTCCTGGTTGTGCAGTGAAAACAGTTTGAAGACACAAAGCCACATCCTCAACAGAACATCTTGTGTTATCTAAGCCACAAAGTTTCCCCCAGAGTCCTGGGCCAGGCACTGAGGAGTAGAACGAGCCAAGCACCAGGCAGGCAGCTTTCTCCAGAAGCGAGCCACAAACCTTTACAGCACTCACAGCCCCACGTGGGTCAAGAGCATCACACTGCCAGGCGGGGAGGCGGGGGAGGGGGGTGCACAGAAGGGATAATATAGCTCAGCAGCGCCCCTGGCCCATCCTCTCCTAGGAAACTGGGGCACCTGCCCATCTCCACCCTCCCCCCCGCCCCCGCTCACCGGTGTCCCCTCCGCCCCCTCTCTTGCCTGCCCCCTTCTACCCTCCCTCCACTGCACCCCACTCCTTCCTCCCATGCCCCACTGTGTGACAGTGAGACATAGCTCATTCTCTGAAAGTTAGGTAGGCTGCTCAGTCTGCAGGAAGACATGAGAGACCCAGCAGATGGTGGGGCCGCTCCAGGATCAGCCTCAAAGGTCACCGTCTGTCACTGCCCACCCGCTCCAGCCTCTTCCACATCAATGGAGTCTCTCATGCTGATTTCAGGCCCCTCGACAAGCTGTGCAGTGACATTTCCTGCGGGCTGACTGTGTGCCAGGCACCGTGCTAGGCCTGCTCTGGACATTAACTCTCAATTCTCCCACCTGGCCTACGAGGCCGTTCTCATCCCCATTTTACACATGAGGAAACAGAGGCACAAACAGGAGAAACCATTAGCCACAGTGGCAAAGACTATCTGGCCCCAGCATCCAAATTCTTAACCACCATGCTGGATAGCCACACCCCCTTCTTCAAGCCTCAGCTTTTCTGTCTGCTGCAAATGAATGAAGGACTCAATGCAATGATTTCTGAATCCTTCTCGCTCTTACAAGTCTGGGATTTGAAAACTGCTTCCTTCCAAGGCACTTGATATGTTCTTTCTCCCCGCAGCAATGGCTGCTCTCGGGAAAAGATCTTATTGGCTTATTCACACTATGGTGTAAATGACCTATAGGGTGAATGGAGGTGAGGGAAGTCCGGTGGAAAGAAGATTCAAACCCAGACCGAACTGGCTCCAGAATCCGGGCTGTCCCAACATAGTATTGTGCAGGCCACATCCTCGGCCTTTAGGATCTCTTCCAAAACGTGTTCTTTACACCCATCAATATTCCCCGTCCCAGGAAGAGAGAGCCAAAATGAGGATGAAGGAAGAGGATGGGAACAGGAAGTAAGGGATATAAGCTGTCAAGTCAGACTCACGACTTCCCAGAGTCAGGGCTTCTGGTCCCCATGAAGGCCTGGGTCCCACTTTCCAACCCAGTTTATTTGGACAGACATTCTGGAAGGAGTCAGGCCTGGGAGCAGAGGACCTGACTTCCAGCCCTGCCCTGACAATTAATCAGGGCTCAGATTCCACATCTGTATGATGGGGAGTTGGCCCCTTCCAGCGCTACTAGTTTTGAGTCTTGCTCACACCCTGACCCCGACAGCACCCCGTTAGCTTTCGCCAGGGAGGAAATCACGTCTTGTACCCCCAAGCCCAGAGCTCCTCTCTGAGCTGCGCACAGGAAATTCACCTTTTGGAGGAAGGGGAGCTGTAATCAGAGCCTCTGGTGGAAGCTCCCAGCAGGCCCCACTTACTGGCCGTGGCAGAGCGGGGCTGGGGCCGCAGAGGTGCCCTTGAGAGAGACACTTGACACCAGAGCTGCCCCGGCCTGGGCGCCCCTCCCTCATGCTCTCCAGCCAGGGGCTCCTGCTCCCGACTCCCCCCAGCCACCACCACCAAAGTTCAACGTTTTTGCCTCTGTAAATGGCTTTTAAGTTTCTCACCCAGCCTCTCATTTCTATCAGTTTAATTATTGAGGAGCCTTCTTGTCGCCAGCCTGGAACATTAACGCTGTTAAAAGGAACCCAGGGAACGCAGACCACAGATGACTGGCTCCCTCTGGCTCTCTCCCCATCTCCCCTGCCCTGCCCTTCCGTTTCCAACATGCCCCCTCTGCCCCCCATTCCTTTTCTCCTCCCCAGGCCTCTACCTCCCAGTCCCATCGCGCTTTCTGTGCAGCCAGGGAGACTCCTGACCCCCTGCCCCATCCCCCTCATCTCTCTGCAATTTGAGGAGGCGCAGATGAAACTGAGGCCTCGGCCATGTTCCTAGGTGACCAGATGGGCAGAGATAAAGGAACACCTGGGAGCCCCTAGGCTGGTGAGTCACCCTCACCCCACCAGAGACCTTTCCCCAACCAGAGAGGGACTAGAAGTCAAAGTGCACTCCCATGTGGGGTCACTGGATGCCTCACCCCAAAATAGCCACATTCCCAAGAACATGCTTTAAGTCCTAATGCTCACGGATCCTATTCTTGGAGCCTTTACCCTGTGTCATGACACCTCTCCACTCCTTTGAGCCTCTCCACCTCCCTATGAAGTGGGCACTGGCTCGCCCCTGGGAGATGGTGGGGCGGGCGGGGTCACTCACTGAGGTCACAGCCATGAGGGCCCCATCAGGCTGTCTTCTGAAACACCCAGAGTCACCGAAAGCGTTTAATAAAAAGCTCCAATAAGGAAACTTTTGGCCTTTTCTAAGACAGGGGTCTAGGCCCCACCCAGACAGACTGACAAGGAGTCTGGGGCTCATCCCCTCTGCTGATGGCCCCAGGTGGCCTCACCTCTCAGGCCTGGGGCAGGTGGGCTGAAGCGATGACTCAGCTAGCCTAAGCCACCGCCAGGCCAGGGCCTGGGCAGCTGAGCCCTGCTTCCTCCTCCCCTCTGGGTCTCCACTCCTCAGTGCAAAACAGCGCAGGTGGGAGACCTGGACCAGGCTACCCGTTCCCAAACCATCTACGAGGAATGACGTCTGGCAGTACAGCCCCATAGGGGTTGTTCCGATCGTCTACTGCAAGGGCAAGGTTTCCTTCAAGCCTTCTGTTTCATCTTAATCTGGCATTCTTCATAATGCATCCATTTGCTTGAAAATTAAGATAGTGTTTCCATCTCGATCATCATGTAAAACCAGCACTCCAGGAAGAAGGCCCATAGGTGAGAACCACATGGCACATGACCCCGGAAAGTTCCAACCCCCACCCCATGCTGTGACAGGACAACTCTAACTCTCTTTCTTTCCCACCCACCCCCACCCCCCTGCCCATCTTGATGGCCTTCTACACCATTCAACCCCAATTCTACCCAGGCCCCTAGAAATGCCCCCCAAGTACTATGTATCATGGGACTGGGCAAATGGCCTCAGCACTTCCCACTCTGCATGGGCCCCGACAGCCTCTCTCAGCCCACTGCGCCTAATTCTGGAGACTTTGAGGAGGGAAGGGGCCACCTCCAGAGGCTGAGAACCTGACACCAGGGTGAAGGAAGGACCCAGCGGCTTCCTCTGTGCATTCCTTCCTCCTCCTCCAGCATATTCTCTCTCCCTCTCTCTCTCTCTCTCTCTCCCCCCCAACACACACACCCCTACCCCTTACACACACACACACACAAGCACAAGCACAAGCACACACAAACACACAGAGCAAACAAGGCAGGCTCCAAGAGAAGAGCGGCTCATAATTATTGGTAAAATGCTTGTAATGTTTTTCTCTCTACCCGGTAGCTTTCAGTTGTTTTAGCAGCTTAGCAAAGCACTTGGCTTCAATTGAATTGCAAATCAGCAGCTCTTGCCCCAGGAAGAGAGGATGGGAGGTAGCAAGGAGGGGGTGGGGAAGGATTCCAGAAGGAAAGGGAGAAAGGTGTGCAAGACAGAAGGGCAGAAGGAAGGAAATGAGCGAGGGAAGCTTGGTTCCAGGCAGGGAGCAAGAGAAACAGAGACTGCCTGCTCCTGCCAGGCCCTTTCCCTGTCCTCGTCCAGCCTCTGCAGGTGCTGTAGCCCAGTGCCCCCTCCAAAAAATCAAGACACATTTTATAAGCATAGTCTTGGGGTGGAGTGGGAGGGCCACACTGGGCTTTCTCAGCTACTAGACGAAAAACATATCTTTCTTGAGAATTGCAATTATTTGAAAACAATGTCAAAACAAAAGTCTTGCTTTATGTCTCTGGCAATCTCCAACATTCGTATTTCCATTCTCCCTATCTATCTCTTCGACTCTGTCCTTTTCTGTCTACCTGTATTTCTATGTATCCATCTATCTGTCTTTTTACATATCTGTCCACCTATCTCCTCCTCCCTTCTGTTGTTTTCCAGCACTTCCTTTTCCTCTCTTGGTTCAGAATTCCCCACAGAGGAGCTGAGTTGATCAAGGAGCTCCGGGCGGCGGTGCTGTTTCAGCACCATGGTCAGCACCATGGAGCTGGGGCCCTCCCGACACCTTCACTCCGCTAAACCTAAGCTCTGACCACAGGACTGCCCCCAAATTCTCAGATACTGCTCCGGGGGGCGGGGGGAATAACTCTCTTCCTCTTCCTCAGAGTCCTGGAGGGAAGAGGAGAAAGAAACTAGCCAGGCCCAGCACCCTGGGTGTGGAGGGCTGGGGTTGTCGGAAGACCACCTCTGGGGCCAACCAGCCAGGCACTAACCTTGAAGAGGCGAAGGATGTTGGCCACCATGATGGAGACTGAGCTCCCCGAGGCACCGATGACACCCACCACACGTTCAGGTTTGGTGATGATGGGTGGGCCGCCACTGCCACAGCGGACCTCCGTGCCATCCTTCTCGATGAGCGCCTGCACAAAGGTCAGTGACTGCTCGAGGGCATGGGTGTCCCTCGAGCAGGTGTCCAGAATGCGGGCGCCCAGCGTGATGTTGGGCAGCAGGTCCGGGTCATTGTTGATGCGATCCAGGGCAAAGAGCATGGCCTCCAGCCGGTGGATGCCTTTCTCCTTCTTAAGTTCTCCGCAGGCCTTGCCCTCTGAGCCCCGGCCGTGCACTGGGAACAGGCCCCCCAGTGTGATGTCCCCATCTATGCGGATGGAATTCATGTGGGGGTGGCCCTTGGGCTTCCCCAGGGAGAAAGGCACCCAGGGGCCATAAAGGCTAAGGAGCAGGCAAAGAGGCAGCTGGGCCCACCACCAGCCCCAGCCTGTCTTCCCAGGCATCTCGGAAATCCCTAGAGACCCATGAACGGCAGGCCCCACTCCTAGCCTTGGCAGGCCCCTGGCCCCACAGCCTGGGTGAGCATGGGTGGGTCAGCTCCCACAAGTCTCTCCAGGGCAGCTTCAGCAGCAGGGTGGCTGAGGGCGGCCAACGGGGTAACCCATGCTGGTGCTCCCCGCCACTCGGGCAGTGCTCAGTTGCCGACACGGGCCATGCTCCCAGGCAGCCGGGAGCGGCCAGGGAGAAGCAAAGTGCTAGTCTCGGTCCCCACGTCCTGCAGGCCTGTTCTTGACGGAGGAGTGTGAAAAGAGAGTGCTCCTAGCTTGACGTATCTTGGCATCAAGGAGAAAACAGCTTCAGTGCTTTCCTCCTACCAACCTTAGAAGGGAGAGAGAGAGAGAGAGAGAGAATCAAACAGAAGCCCAAAGAAGACATTAGCTATTCTGATCTCTCATCAGGAGCCTGAGAGAAGGAGATGCTGGAGGTTATCGCCACAGGCTCCACAAATCTGAACTTGGTTTTCTCCCAGCTGCTGCTCAACTTTGGTTCAAGTGGGAGAGCCTGAGGCAGAAATTAGGTCATGTTCGAAGATTTCACAAGGCCTGTACCCACTGCCGTCAGAAATCCGGGCATCAGAGAGCACACTCCCCAGGAACAGCCTGGAACTGACTTGGGAGGAAGAGGGGTCTTCCTCAACACTCACCTACATGAAGGAGTAGCAAGAAACCAGTTCTACAGGGTCCGACCCCATTTTAGAGATGAGGAAACTGAGGCCCAGAGCAGGAGAGCATTTTGCCCAAGTCACACAGGTAGTGAGAAGCAAAACACCACGCAGAACCCAGCTCCCCGCTCTGGAACAAGAGACACTTAGGCTCCTTGGGGACTCAGGGATAAGGAAAGCCTGCAAGGCCCCCTGCAGAAGAAACGAAGCTGGGAGCTGCTCACCCTGAGAGTGAGCAGCCAGGAAGAAGCTGGGGCTGTCCGGGTTCAGACTCCTCCTCCTGAATCAGGCAATGAAATTTCACATTTCCACCCCAGCTGCCCAGCCACCCCGGGACAGAGGGTAACCCCAGGGGCTCCAAGCTCAAGAAGGCAAGCCTCCTTTTCATTTGCTTGGCCTCTTTCCCTGCCATCTTTCTCATGGTCTTTATCTCTCAATTTCTCCACTGCTCCTCCTCTCTCCCCCCTTCCTCCCTCTGAGAGTGGGGCTCAGGTTACAGCCTGAGCTACTGCACATTATTATGATCATTGTCATTATTATTGTTGTTGTGATTAAATATTTATCTGCAAGGGTAGAGGAGAGAACACCAGCTCTTCCTCATTCTCACTGCTAATTTGGGCTAATTTCCCCTGGGGTTCCTTCCCTTGCCCCAGCCTCCCGCTCAAAGCCAGCAGCAACCTCCCTCCCCTCAACTTAAAAGGCCACAGGGAGAAAAGCTAGAAGCTGAGTCAGGGATTGGCTGGGGGGCTGACTCCCAGGTTTCCCTCCTGATGGGCTTGTCAAATGAAGACCAGCAAGCCACATGCCCATCCTATGCCTCAGTTTCCCTAGCCATTTAGAAGAAGGGCTTGCGTTTGGATTGGGAGGTTTTCCTAGAGATGTGATCCCTGCATCCAGGCCAAACAGGGGTCTCAGAGCCACCTGTCCCCTACTTGTAATTCCCACCGCAAAGGCCCTGACTGTTCCAGATCTGGGGAAAGGAGAGGGAAGAGGGTACCACCCCAGAGTCCAGCCTCAACTCCTGGGTTTCTCTGGCAAGCGCCTTCTGAACCCTCACCTCACCTCTGACCCCTTATCAAAATGTTCCCTCACCCATTAGCTCCTCAGAGGCCAAGAACACAGCTACTAATTCCCCGGCACCCCATTCTTCAGGGGAACCGGAAGCCCGGAGGCATCCCATAACCCTGCCAAAGTCACAGAGCAAGTCAAGAGGGGGCAGGACTTGGGGAGAGACCTGGGGCAGCCTGCAGGAAAGCTTCCTAATCCCACTGTCCCCCATGAAGCCAGGAGCCAGTGAGCTAGCAGTGGGGGGTGGGGGGATCAGTGCTTGGGGGAAGGCTGAGAGTTAAGAGCTGTTATGATGCTGGAAGGGGGCAGCTACCCCTGGATGGAACTGTCATCTCCACCTCCACCTCCCTGTGCCTGAGTTTATCAGATCGCTTTCCCCGGGGACCACAGGGACCACGGGGAGTGAGGGGCTATGGGGGACTCAGGGCACCGCAATTCAGACAGGAGCAACTGGAGAAGCCTCGGACAACTCCCACAGTCCTGTACCCACCCTGCCATCCTCTGGAAAGGCCTTGGTTCCCAAATCTCTAAGACAGAGGGGTTGGAGGAGGAGGCAGTCTGGGGGCCATACTGCCCCTGCAGGGCATTTTCAGTTGTGACAGGGATGGGAAGGAGTCCCCTCTGGGCCTGCACCATGAAGCGTTGTCTTGTCCAAAGGCTGGAAGGCCTGGGGAGCAATGACAACGTACTGCGCCGTGCAGGGCACCATACTAAGCGCGTGGCTTACATTGTCGGGTGGCGCTCCCACCCCCAGGAGCCGGCTGGCATTCCCACCCCTCCCGCACAGACGAGGAAGCCGATGCTCCGACGCTCACACAACGACCTCCGCCCCAGGCACACAGCGCCGTGCAGGCCCCCCGCGCCCCCCCGCGCCCGCCCAGGGGTCCTCCCGAACACCCTGCAGGTCCAGGCTTGGTCGGCCTGGATGAAAAACGGAGAGATGGTTGGCATCACGACAGGCTGGGTGCCGAGGCCGGAGCAGGGCCGACGCAGGCCGGGAGACCGACGAACAGCAGCTTCCGACAGTCGGGCCCTGCTCAGGCTTCCAGATTCTTCGTGAGGGCTCGCCACTGGCTTCTCCTGCAAGCCTGACCCCTCTAGGCCGAGGAACGTGCACACAGGGGCACGTGTACGCACACACACACCGCACACACACAAACGGACCACACACCACACGGACAATATGCACACGCATCACACACACATACACATACCACATCCCACACACCATATACCCGACAGCTACGCACTGCACACACACACACCACACGGACGACACACCACACACACACGAACCACATACACACCACACACCATACAGAAACATACACACACCGCGCACACCATATGCACACACACACACCCCACCTACCACACATACACACACACACACGCGCGCGCGCGCGCGCGCACAATCGGGAGAGGCAGAGGCAACATGGAGGAAGGAGGCCTCGGTGAGAAGAAAAGCAAATCCTTGCAGGATTGGAATCAAGACCTCAAGGCCCCGGCCTGCCCCAAGCTGGTCAGACTGCTCGCGGGCTTCCCTCCGCCAGGACTGGGCCCCCCCCCCCGCCCCGAGCCTACAGTGGGTCCCACTCCATCCCTCAGCCCTGCCAGGTCTGCCTTTACTGAACATCTCCAAAGAGCTAGGCAAACCACTGCCTCTTTTAGCCTCCCCTCCTTCCTTTGATCCTGTAACAGGAACAAGGGAAAAGTAAAAATACTCTAAGTGAAAGGAGCCACCAGGAACAGAGCCTGGGGGTGGGGCAGCAAGGGGAGGCAAGGCCATCCTTCCAGACCCCACAGGGCTGCCTCCACCTTAGGGAAGGGGGACCAGATAGGGGGAGGCTCCAAGTCCTCAGACCACCCCCCCCAAATCTAAAATAGCCAGGGAAGCTCACACCTCAGACGTTTGGGGGTTGGTGGAGGGGGACATATCCCTCCCCAGATGAAATCACCAGGAAGGCCGCATGTCTAAACCAGTGTGCCCACCCACTCCCAGGGGGCCTCTTATTCTATCCTTCCCTCTCCTTCCCCACCTCTCTCCTCAACCCTGTATTCTCCTCCTTTCTACCCCCTGCCAGATCCTTGGCTCCAGACAGGCGGGAGGGATGAGCAGAGGGAAGAGCACATGGTCATCTCCACACACAACAGTATTTTTCAAAACATCCTCTTCAATGAAAGGGGATGTGAGGAGAGCCGGGGGGGGGGGGGGGGGGGGGTTGGCAGTCTCCCCTCCCCCCCAGCCCAGGCACCCCACTATCTGAGGGCCTCTCTGATATCTGCAGGCCTGCAGGGAGAAACTCCCCCAACCTGCCTCAGTGACCCCTTCCAAGTCCTAACGAGCTGGATCCCATGCTTCCTCACGTCTAACCTAAATCCTTCCCTCCACAACCAGGGAGCGAGCCAGGAAGAACCACAAACCAAGGAACAACAACCAGATCCATAGAGAGCCACTGTGATTTACTAACCTCTGATTTACTTTTCACTAAGCTGCTTTTTATTCTCCCAAAGCTAAGGAAAGAGAATTCTCCCAAACCCCAAAGTCAAGGACAGAGTCAGAGGGAATGACCCTGCACTCTGCTCCCGGGGATGGGGACTGCACCCAGAGCTGCTCTCAAGCTCTGGGCTCTTCCACCTGCCGTGCCCCCAGCACACCCCCCAACCTCTGCCTTCCTTAAGCCAGGCCTCCTCCCTCCCCTCAGCTTTTCCACTCGCCCTCCAGCACTTGAGTCCTCTCTCTTAACTTTTGCCCCTGCAGGCGGCCCAGTCCAGATGCTCAGAAGAGCTAGGCATCGTGGATGGATGAGTGGAGCCTGTTTTGAATCTCCTGAGTTGTTTAGATGCCTCATTGCCCACATCTCACACTTCCCTAGAAGGGGCTGGCAGCTTGGCTCCCCAATGGGAAAAGTGAGGGAGAACCTCCTCCTATCCCCCTTGGGACCCCACACTGGCCCAGCAGAGGTGTGCTTTGCTGGAGAGTCTCCTCCCAAATGGACAGGGCCTAGACCCAGGGAGGTAACAGGAAGCTGCCCCCCCACCTTGCTGCACAGCAACAAGGCCCATAGTTCGATCTCCACCCGTGTGACTCCCAGTCCATGGGGAAAGGGGGGATGGCCAATTAGCTCCCTCAAATCCCAGCAGCCCAACCCTCTCTCCACAGGGACCACAACTTGGGGGATCGTGTCAGACTCTGCTTGCTATCTCTGCATCCCAGCCTGGCAAGTGCCTGGCACCCCCCACCAGGGGTTGTGGAAGTGAATGAATGATGTGATGTGAGTGAAGGATTCTGGGCTCTTCCCACCCTCTCTCCCAGGTGATCAATGTCAACATTAATAGAGAAGAAGCCCTGCTCCCAGACACTCCCCGGGCCAGCCAAGCCATGTTTGAAGAGCCAGGAGGAAGGCACAGTGGAGGTCTGGGCTCCGTGCCCCCTTCCCTTCCCAGCCCCAAGCAGCTCCAGCTCACCAGCCTGTATAAGGAACCCTCCCAAGTGCCTAAACCGCGTATCTCATTTCCCAAGCCATCCCCTCCCTGCTCTACTGGAACAGCAAGGGCCTGACTCAGAAGTGACTGGTTCTGTGCTGGGCCTGTGGTGGGCACCGCAATGTATGGGGAAGGAAAGAAGAAACGGCTGGAGGACAGGAGGGATGAGGAAGTCATCCCTCAGCTTAATGCCCATAGAAACTAAAGAGAAAACTTCAAATCCATCGCTGTGCTTCCCCCACTCTATGATTCCCTCCAGGCTCCTCCCTGTGACTCCCACCCTTCAGGTAGCAACTGACACCCTTCCTCCTCCAAGAAGCCTGCCTTGATTATTCCAGTTCTTTTTCCCTCCTTCTCGCACATTCGCGCCTCTCTCTCTGTTGTTATTTGGCAATGATGAGCCTGGAAGATTTTAAGGGCCTGCGTGGGCCACCCTCATCTCTGTATCCCCTGTGCCTAGCCCAAGGCTCGGAACACAGGAAATTCTCAATAAGCAACAAGACACAGGCAGGTCCTTGCCCAGAGCCAGCAGGCAGCCACAGGTGATGCCCAGGGCAGGGTCTGCAGCAGCATCCTGTGTCGGCAGAGGAGGACTCGGACCTGGCACCGCATTCTTACAACCCCCCGTGTGGTCAGGCATAGAATACAATCCCTTCTGCCACGACCATCGTTACTGACCGTGTCATTCGAATATGTGCTGAGCACCTACTGTGTGCAGGCTCTGTTGTGGGCACTGGGAAACTGCTACGAGTGACGGACACCAGCACCTGCCCTGTGGGGCCAGCCTAGGGGGTGGCACAGGACAGGCAATAAACAAACCTGCACAAAGATGTGCAGCACTTCGGGGAATCCAGGGGTTAGGAAGAAACCTAAGGCAGGTGAGGAGAGGTCAAGACCCTGCGGCTTTTTCAGAAAAAGATAATCAAGGAAGGCTTCTCTGAGGAGGTGGCATAGGAGCAGCAACTAAAAACAGAAAAGGTGTGAGCCATTCTGGGAGAGAAGTGTCCCAGGTAGAGGGAAGCAAGTGCAAAGTCCCTGAGCTCGTGCTTAGCATTCATTGTTCAAGGACCTGGAGAGCAGCGGGAAGGGGGAGAGGTGGGAGAGGAGGTCAGAGAGGGCATCAAGTACAAGATCTAACAAGACCTCTGTGGCTGGAGAAATGGGAGCCCACTGAAGAGCCTGGAGCACCATGACAGGCAAGGATTCATGACAAACTCCAAGAGCTGCCACCTGCTAAGGCCACAGCAGCTCACAGCCCTGGAGGGCAAAGCAAGCCCATCTCATCAGCCCTGGGCCCCCCCCCGCCCCCGCCAACCAGTTCAGCCCATGAAAGGCCCAACCCTGACCTTCCCCCTCCCCCAGAGCCAGAGCCCAAATCTCTTCCACCTGCCAGCCCCCACTTGCAGCCCCCACTTCCATGCAGGCCTCCAGGCCTCTCCTTCCTGCCCCAACTCGCCCTGCCCCCACCTACCTCCCCGCTCCCCAGTCTTCTGGCACAATCCAAGTGGGCAAGTGTCTTTGTTTGCAGCTGGTGCCATTGTGGGCTTCCCAGCTAATGTGCTTGCTTCCTCTCTCCTCCTTCCTGTCCCCCCCCCCTTAAATAAGACCGCGCCCCGCCCCCCCCCAGCACTGCCCTGCCAGGCCAGGGCCCAGACTGGCTTAGCAAGTCAAAGAGCAAACTCACTGTCTGGCACGGCCACGAACATGACCACGCTGGTGGGTGACACTCCCCTCCCTCGTAGGCCACACTGAAGCCAGGCAGGGAGAAGGGGCGGTGACACCTGAGAAGTAATCACTCACTAGAAACCTAAGAATCCGGGTCAAGTCCCCAATCTTGATTTCTAAAGATCTAAAATCACTGGTAAAGGTGTGAGCCACAGCAATGACAGTGTTTTTACTAGAAGTCAGAGCCCCCACCAGAAAACAAGTGCGGGGGACTAGTTCCTGTCCCCCTGAGGGTAGGGGACAGAGCAGGACCCAGACTGGGACCAGCAGCTGACCGAGCTCTCCTGGGACTCCCCGGGCCACAGCCAGCACTTTTTCCAGAACAAGGAGGCTTCACTAGACACCACAGCCAGCTAGTCAGCACGGCTCAGCCCAAAATGGCATGGGCTGGCATTACGGGCTGGCATTACCCAATTACCGCAGATAATATCGACCTTAATTGAACGGGGTCCAGATAATGTCATTACGCACTGCGTTCCCCAATTTATTTAATATACGTGTGTACACATATCTTTATGCCTCACTGCTGCCGCGAGATTACTAAACGGTGAGGTTAATAATAAAACATTTCGACGGGAATCATCAGCTTTAATTTAAGGGGTGATTTTTACTATCCTTGTGGTGCTCGTTTTTCCAAGGAGCCAAGAGAAACAACGGACAGGCTGGAAGAGGCCCTCTCAGGCCCACGGGCTAGGAGGCGGGCTGGGCAGGGCTGTGGGGTAGTCTTGTCCTTTCCAAGCAAGTTCTGCTGATACGCCTCCTTCTCAGGAGCAGGCTTGGGCAGGGAAAGAGAGGTGGGGGGAGCGGAGGCTGAAGCCCCCCCCCCCCCAGCTTGACTCCAGGACTGGCGGGGAGAAGGAAGCTTGCCTGGCATGTAGAGCTGCGGCCCTGGAGTTGGGCTGGGAGGCAGCAGGGGGACACTGGGAGAGAGGCAGGGCGAGGGGACAGAGGGAGGCCAGAGACGGTAGACAGGCAGGAAAGGAACGAGTTCCCAGGAGCCGGGAAAAGGTGGCCTGCCCTACTGCAAGGGCCAAAGGCAGTGAAATCTCTCAATTAATTTCTGATAGTCCCCTGCTAACTAGGGCAGAGTTGACATGAAAACAAGCCCTCCTTGCTCTTTCCAGGAGCAGACACCAGGCTCGATGGGAGCCACACAAAGCTAGCGTCCTTGGCTCCAGGCCGGGCGGCCCCCCATGGGAAGCCCCTGGGTCTCCTCCCTCAGGTCGGCCCAGCCAGCCGGCAGCTCTCTGGCAGCCCCCACGAGCAGGGCCCGAGCCCCGATGCAGCCCC
>NW_022589714.1:48083771-48132197 GCF_004348235.1 Phoca vitulina | reverse complement strand
CCCCCCGCAGCAGGGTGGGTTTGGGTGGGGCCAAGCATCCTGGAAGCTGGGCTGGGGACCCCTCAGAGCGTTCCTGGCCTGGGCCCACCCCCCACGCTTCCTGCTAGCACGCTGCTCACTCTCGCTCACTCTCTCACTGGTGCCCTCACCTACCTCAGGCGGCCTGTCTGCCGCTCCTCCCGGGGACGTCACGCCTCCAACAGAATGAAGCCGCCCAGACGCAGGGTGGGGGAGGAGGGATGAGGGAGGAAGACAGGAGCGGCCTACGCTAGGCCACTGAGGCCGAGAAAGCAGCTCAACTCCTGACATGCTCCCGCCTCCCCTCCTCCCCCTCTGCCTGCTCAGGACCCCTTCTCTGTGCCTGCTGCCTGCCTCCCTCCATCCCATACATCTCTCTCCTGAGACCCCCTGCCAGTAGAGCATTCTTTGGGGTTCAGCATTGCCATCTCCCTCTCTGGGCCTCTCTTAAATGCAGATGTCCCAGGGAGGGGTAGCCCTTGCAGTAACCAGGACCTCAGGGGGATCTAACTTTTTGGTATTTTTGTCTCAGAGATTGAGGGTGGTGACAGGTGGGGGAAAGTTTATGGCTAATAGACAGAAGTTGGAGGAAGGTGAAGACAGAGGTCACCTAATTCATAAGTGGGCAGGCATGCCCATCCAAGGCTAAGCAAAGGCTCAGGGGCACCAACCCCAAAGGCCCCCCACCCCATGCCAAGAACAGGACTCTGACTAACGCCTAAAGAGGCCCACCAAGTGGTCCCCTGCGGGGACCAGGGGAAGGGACAAGGGCTCTGACCCCCACTCTCCACTGTAGACACGTTCTCTTCAGGGGCCCTCACTACTGGCCCCCAGAGCCTGCCCAAGAGAGGTGACCACACCTGGAGCCTCCAGACACCTCTGTGGGAATTCTGTCTGCCACCTCAGGAGAGGTCACCAGGAAAGGCTCCCTGCCGTTCCTCACCTCTTGGTTGAAGTTCTCCCACCACCCAGGCACTGGCCTGGAGGAGCTCATGCAGACCCAGAGCCTGAGGCCCCGCATGCCCTGTGGATCTCAGGGAGGAATGTGGGGCAGACCCAGCGCTCACCCTGGGGGAGTGGGAAGATGGGAATTAGAACATTCTTAATTTCCACCATGAGCTGGCCCCGGGATGTGAGGCTGAGCAGCAGGCTGTGGGAAGGGGATGTCCAGTATGAAGACTTGGAGCACCGGCGCCTTGCCTGCCCTGGGCCCCCACTCTCACCCCAGAATGGAGAACTATGATGGGAACACACACACATACACACATACACAGGACTCCCTCCCCCATCACCGAGAGCTTTCCGACAGACGACAGAGGGTCAGACAGACTAACCACCGCTCCAACAAACACGTGGATTCGGGCACCCCACTCGGCAAGCCCAGCTCAGTCCCGCAAAGCAGCTCTCCCCGCACCCAGGGGCAGGCATGGTGACGAGAGGGGTAAGGAAACAAGGAGCCTCCTCCAAAAAGGACCTCAAGTCTGAAGGAGGGGGTGTCACTCGTGGCCTGGGGGCAGGGGGCGCTCGTACGTTGGGCCTCAGGACTCCCGCCGCTGCTACCGCCGCCCCATTTCAGCACAAACAGCCTCAGACCGCCCCGGTGCGGGGGCGCCGCTCTCCGTCCGGGCCTCCACCTCGCAGCCCCGCCCCCGCGCGGGGAGGGGGCAGTGCCAGTTCCTGGGCGCCGGGGAAGCCCGACCTCGGAGGGGACCCCCCAACACACACACACACACACACACGCACATACACACACACACACACGGCCTGGCCACCCTCCCGGCGGCCCCGGTAGAGGCTCGGGTTCACCAGGGTCCCGGAGAGGGTCGGTGCCGAGTATCCGAGGAGCACCTTACCCTGATGTCCCGGGGCCGCGGGGAGACCCCAGACCCTGGAGCGCCATCCCAACCCGCCGCGGCCCCGAGCGAGCGGCTGCCGGGCTCGGCCGGTGGCGAAGGTGGCGCTGGGGCGGCCGGAGGAGCGGGACGCGGTGCAAGGGAAAGGAGCCGAGCGCGCGAGGCTGGCGCTGCCAGCCCTCCCGCCGGGAGCCGGCGGGGAAGGGGTGCAAATAACGCCCCGCGCCCCCGCCTGCCCTGCCCCTCCGCAGAGGGGGCGCGCTAACGCCGCCGCCCCCACCTGAGAGCTGGCCCGACCCCCCATCCGGCAGAACCCGAAATACCCCCCCCCCCCCCAGACACTTTACACCAAAAAAAAAAAAAGCGGCTGCCCCATTGCCTCCCTCGGGGGCATTCGGAGAGCCTGCCCCAGCCCCGAAGGGAGACCCTCCAGCCTCGATCCCGCGCCCTCCAGCCCCGAGAGCTCGGGTCCGCCGGCCCTCCTCCGGGCAGCCCTGAGCGCGGGAGCTCGTCAAAGGCCACCTCCCCGAGCCCCGATGTCCCCGCCGCAGTCCGCGCCCCAGAGGCCGTAGGGCACGGTCCCCTCCGCCGGTTCCCCACGGGCCACAACTCACCGCGCGCCGGCGAGGTCTGAGCCGCGGCGAGGGGTCGGTTGCGCTCCCGCCTGCCCCGGGGGCGCAGAGAGGCGGCGGCGGCGGAGGCTGGCTGCTCGCGCTGCCCAGAGCCCGGGCCGCGGCGGACGGCGCTGACGCTGCGGACCGAGCCGGGCGCGGAGCCGCCCGGAGTCCCGGACGCAGCGGGGATGAGCTGGCGGCTGCCCGGCCGGAGCTGCCTCCAAGCGCGCGGCGTTCTGCTGCCTCTCCGGCGAGAGCGAGCCAGCGAGCTAGGGAGCGGCGGCCAGCCCTGCTCCGGCCCCGCGGAGCCCGGCGTCCGAGCCGAAGGGAGCGGGGTCCAGCCGGGGACTCCGGGCGGGGAAGGGAGTGGAGCGGGAGCCGACCGGCGAGCGCACCCGGCTGAGATGCGGGCGTCCGGCGGCGCCGCGGCGGCGGCAGCAGCAGCAGCAGGAAAAAATGAGAGCGAGCGAGAGAGCGCGCTGGCGAGCGAGCGAGAGACAGGGGGAGCGAGGAAGACGCGGAGACGGGAGGCTGCGGGAGGGGGCGGGAGCGCCCGGGAGCACGAGGGGGCGAGGGGACGGCAGCCGCTCAGCCCCCGCGCCCACTGCCGCTGCCGCACTCGGGGAAGGCGCGAGCCCAGCCCGGCAAGTTTGCGCGGCGAGTGCGGGCCGAGCGCGCCGCGCTTCCGCCGGCCTTTTAAAGAGAGAGAACCTGGGCGCCCACCCCCCGACCCCGCACCTCCACTGCGGGAAGGCCCGGGCTCGCAAAGCGCCCCTCCACCCCGCCACACCCGCCCCGCAGTGTTTCCCCCTCCCACCACGCCCCACCGGCGCCCTCTCCTGGAAGCCCCCTTCCTTGCCCCCTCCCCCCCACACTGCGGGTGTCAGCTCAGCCACCCGAGGATGTGTCGGGGGCCCCCCCCGACTCCAAAGGTCGAGGGTCAGGGAACACAGCCTCCGACACACACCCTGAGAAGTACAGCAAAGCGCGGCGATGCAAAGGGGTTGCGCTCCTCCCCACCCCTGTGCGTCACTAGAACCCCCACCCGCAGGGCCTCTTCTCACACATCCGCATGCACGTGGCGTATGCCCCATGTGGCATGTTCATTTGCACGCCCCACCACTCCCGGTGCGAGCCTAGCACGAAGGGGGGAAACTGAGGCCCCGTGAGACAATTCCATTTGCCCCTAGTCTCACAGCTTGTCTGGAGGGCCCCTTTCCGCTGAGCCCCCCTCCTCCCCGGAACCCCACTAGGCTAGGGGAACCCCCAGCCCATGGTCCACAGCCTGCTGGTCTCCCTCCAGCACTGGTTTGCAAAGTGTAACAGGTGGCCTGGCGGGTAGGCCAACACAAGCCGGGAAAGAATCCCTCAGTCAGGGAGAAGCTGGAGCCCCAGCAATCCTCCTGGGGGGGGGGGGAAGGGGGGGCGGGGCCTGTGAAAAATCCCAGGAGAGGACTGGCCTTAGAGGCAGGCAGGGGAAAAAGAGAGGGAGGGAGCCATGCAGCCCTCTTAGGATTGCAAGAGCATCTCGTCCCAGACTGCAGAAGCGGCTTCAATTAGAGCTGTGACGTGTGACTGTCCTTGTCCCAGGGAGGGTGCTCAGCACAGTGCCAGGGAGCTGGGGGGAAGAGTGGCTGGCAGTGGCCTCCCTCCCCATCAGCACCCCAGTCCTGGCTGATCTGTCCCAGGGAGGGTGCTCAGCACAGTGCCAGGGAGCTGGGGGGAGAGTGGCTGGCAGTGGCCTCCCTCCCCATCAGCACCCCAGTCCTCTTGGCTGATCTGCAGGGTGTCACCCCCGTGCTCAAATGTGCCTGGGCCTGGGGGGGACTCAGCCCCCCCTTACAGCCCAACCCCTAATTTCCACAGATAGCACCCTTATAGGTCACGGGAATGTCTGGGAAGTCTGAGGATAGCAGGAATGACCCTCCCCCTACTGGCCTGCCCTTCCTCCCTCCCTGCCCCTCATCCAACAGCCCTACTCCTTCCCGAAGACCATCTCAGGCATCCCCTCCTCCAGAATTCCAGACTATGCCAAGCTAGAACTGCAACTTGTTCACCATGGTTCACCCAGTGCCTGGCACCCTGCCTGGCCCATAGTGTGAGCTCAATGAATGTTCGGTGAAAGAATAAATGTTGGCAAAGCATGAACTCTCTTTGCTGACACATGTAATGGCCCCAAATACATGTCTCATTTATCCAGACAGACCGAAGTCTCTGATGGAAGGACCTAGAACATGCATTCATTCATGCCTTTTCTTAATGCAACCAGCACGGGCCGAGATCCTGCTCCATTCCCAGCCCTGGGAATCCACAAATGACTGGACGCCGTCCTGCCCTTGAGGCGTGCACCCCGTGGCCACGCACACCTCAGCATGGCGCATTTTACAGAGACTGAAGCTCAGGCCACAAAGCTCCTGCCATCCAGTGGCTCTGCCCAGCCAAACCTGCACTGCTCTGGGCTTGTGGGACACTCGAGTCACTCCCGGAGAAGCCTGGCCCTGGGCACAGGCTGCCTGGGTCCTCCTGCCCAGGGTCCCTCAGTTTCCCACCCGGAGAACAAGGGCCATGAAGCTGCCCTCACAGGGCAGGGCTGGGGTGCAAGGAGCCACCCATTTAGGGAATGCTGGGAGGCTCAAGCTCAGCCTGCCTGGGGCTTGGCAAGTGGCTCGTCCTACCTTGAGGTAGGTGTGTCTGGCAAAAAGGGGGTCGTTCGTCTAATTCATGGAAAGTTACCATAAGGGCGAGCACCTGGGTATGAAAGGACGTGTGCAAAGCGCCCAGTCCTGGGTTTAGGTGCTAGTAAGTGGGAGCCACATTTTTAACACAGGATATAGTCCTCAATATCCTTGTATGGAATTAATTAATAAATTAGTTAATTAATCAATTAAACTGAAAATAAATGGGCCATGGTTTATGGAGAAGGCAAATGAAGGAAGCCATTCTTCCCACCCCCTGCCCCTCGGTGTTGCCCTCACTCCGGCCATAATTATCCTGCCCCCCGCCCCCACCAGCTGTGTCGCAGAAGGCTGGGCAGGCTATATTTTTCAGGGGTTAAAAAAAGAAACGCTGTTGGCTGGCAGATGGCTGGGTTTGTGGACTCGTCCAGTTTGAAGGTGCCCAGCCTGAAGCCTCATTCTTCTGGGCAGCCGTCCTGGGCCACTCCAGGCCTCCCCGCACCCCTCCCCAGAGTGCTCAGCCGCCCACTCTCTCCGGTGAGCCCTAGCTTGGTCCGGCTGGGACACCCTCCTTCTCCCTCCTGCTGACTTGGGCTGACTTGACTTGTCTTGGAGACAGACGCAGAAACACACAGACACACACACATAGAGACACATTCAGATACACAAACACACACACACATATATACAGACAGGCACACACACGCAGAGACCCTCAGACCCAGACACACCCAGACACACACATACACCTCAAGGAACTTCAGTTGGCGTCCCCCGACCTGGGGGAGTGGGGGCATCACGTGGAAACAAGGGAGCTACAGAGCCACTTCTGTAGGGGAAGAAGGATCAGAAGTGACCTCAAGGGGTCAGGAAACAAAAGGTCCTGGCCCAGGCCAGGTGGCACAAGGGTCTGAATTCCCAGATGCCCCATTCAGCAAGCTGTACCCTGACGGGGAGGGGCTGAGGTGGGGGGAGGGGGCCTAGGGCTGGAAGCAAGAGGCTAGGTCCTTGGTGCTAAGACTGTGTGACCTGAGTGAGTTACCCAGTCTCTCTGAGCATTGGGTTCCTTATCAGTGAGATGAGGGGCTGTGTGAGGTTTCCCTAAGAATGCTGAGATTCAGGGTTGGGTCTCATTCTGAAACCTTTAAAAAGGCTGACCTGATTGACACCAGGGGGGTAAGCATGGTGGTCATTCTAATCCATCAATCCCATGCGCACAGGCTTACCCAGAGAAAAGGAGACACCATCTCAGCATTGGGGGTAGGGGCTCAGCGGGGAGGAGAGAAAGAGGAAGGTAGTCCTAGAGAAAATAATAATACAAATAATAATACACCTGTGCTTCCTGTCTCTGTGACCTGGAAGTTCTTCCTGAAGTCTGATCTAACTCCCTCATGCTGCAGCAGATTCTTCCATTTCTTATTCTCACCTCCCGCTCCTTCCCACCCACTGTGCTGGGACCTGAAACCCACCAAGCTGCTCCTCTGATTTCTGCATTGCAAAAGAAGCCTACTAAGAGAGGGTGATTGCCTTTGAAAATCCTCAAGTTTAGAATCTGTTGAAATCAATCAAAGTGAACTTGAAGGTACAGGGGCCAGGGGAGAGCCTGGCAGGCCCGGGACACCTAATAGATGGTCCCCGCATCAAGTTGGCTCAATCTCCATGTCTGATGGGCTTTAATTTTGGTTTCCTCTAAACCAGGCCATTAGATGAAAATGCCCCTGAAGGGGTAGTCTGTTTAAACAAGAACTGTCCCCCGGCAGAACATTCCCAGGATGAAGAGCCGACTACAAGGGACGGCAGGGGTTCCAGGCCTCTCTAGTGGGGCATAAGTCACTCTGCAGGCAGGGAGGAGTGGAGAAGAGCTGCGGTCAGAGGCGGGGACCCTGCGGTTAAGAATCCTGGGATCAGTCATTCCTCTCCTGCCTCCCAGGGTCACACCAGCCCTCTGTTTGCTCCACGGAGATATTGAGTCTCAAGGGCATGGGTGCTCTGAAATTCCCCCAGCCCAGGTTGTGGGACAGGCCAGGACAAAGTGCAAGTGACCCCCTCTTGACACCGCTGGGGACTAGCAGAAGAGGGACCCGGGGATCTGCTCTTCCCTTAGGCCAGTGCGGGTCCAATCTCCGGGACGGCTCCGATGAGCTCCAGACTTTCTCAGGAGTCACAAGCTGGCTAAAGCGGCAATCTCCTTTCCACAGTTCCAAAGTCCAGAAGGCTCTGAAAACCACAAGTTTGTCCCTAAGTTTTCCACAAACCCATTTGGCTGCAAAACCGGATGTGAGAGCGAGTCATTGCCACTGTCTGGCTCTCTCGGTGGGAGATGCTGTCTCACGGCAGGAACAGGAACCGGCCTATTTGTTTGGGGGATGCTGCTCCAAGGCCTCCTGGTGTGTCGTACAATATATAATATCCGTGCCATGTTTTCTTTCTAAATTCTTTCTCAGCCCCAACGGTTTCTGATAAGGGCCTGGAATCATCCCATTTGGACCAAGGACTTTCCCGTTACACAGCCCAGTCGTACCTACGCTCTCCCACCTGCGCCTGCAAAGGGAACGAGGGGACCGGACAGAGCAGAGAGCAAAAAAGAGCAGATTCTGAACACAGCTCTGCTAAACCCAGCTGTGTGGGACCAGAGGCAGAAGCCAGATGAGGTACGTGAGGACTTAGGGGACATTCAGCACCAGCTTGCTAGAGAGAGCTTAACACATGCTACAGGAGCACCCCACGAGAATGGGGGTACAGAACAGAAGGTTAAACGCTGGGCTAGGGGGTCTCCGTCTCTTCCTGCCTGCATGGTGAGGGAGGCAGCTGGGAAGGAGGGGAGGTTCACCAAGTGGGTGCGCAGGGGAAGAGCTGTGGGTGGGGTGGAGGAAGGGAGAGAAAGGGTCCAAGGTCAATTTTAGCTCCTTCCCTCTGCCCTGGAGCTCCCTGGCCTGAAAGATGAAGCTTCCCCTTCCCTTCCTCGGCCTCGCTTTCCCCACCTTTAGGGTTGAAGAGGGAGGGGAGAGGAGAAAGGAAAAGTAGGGGAGGCATCCGTGCTGCCTCAAGCTCAAGGGTGGCGGGGAAGGGAGGTCAGGGAGAGAGTCACCTAGACCCTGACAGAGGAGCAGGAATTACAAGAGCTGAGAGCCAGGCGGGGCGGTGGGGCGGGCAGCCCACCTGGGCTTTTGACCCTCGGTGCTGAGACGGTGTAGGGCATGCGGTAGGCGCCCAGTACCTGTTCTCTTGTTAAACAAATGAATGGCTGACCCGCCCCCCCCAGAAGGAGTCTTCCTCTTTCTCCTCCCTGATTTCTACTTTCGTCTCCTCCTCCTCCCCTCTCCCGCCCCTCTTCCTCTCTTTTTTTCTTAAGACTCAGGATTTTCCAGCCTCTTTGCCACACTGCAATTTAAAACTACTTATCATCCCTCTCTCTCCACATGTCCGGGGGCTGTCAGCTGCGAGCCAAATGTCATTAGGATGGATGTCACAAGCCGGGATGTCAAAATACAATTAACATTTAAAAGCCCATCCCGCCTGGCCTTGCCTCGTGGCGGGCCTGCTCCTTTGGCTGAGTGGCCAGGCTCTGGGCCCCAGAGGGGGCAGCCAGGTGCCAGGCGCAGGAGGGGACGCAGTCCAGCTGGCCATGGTGGGAGGGGGACAGGCTCAAGCTGGAAAGGGAATGTCTTTGCTTGGCTGGGCCCCGCCTGCTCTGCCTTCTCCAGGGCGTCCCTCCACACTTCTCCCCGATCTCAGGCGCACACTCCGCGGACCGCCCAGCCGCAGACGGCCCCAGCACCACTGTTCTAATGGTGTCCCACGCCAGTCCCCTGCCCCGTGGGAGCCTCCGTGTCCTTCCTGTCAAATGTGGATCCTCTTTTTTTTTTTTTTTAAGATTGTATTTATTTGACAGAGAGAGACACAGCAAGAGAGGGAACACAAGCAGGGGGAGTGGGAGAGGGAGAAGCAGGCTTCCCGCTAAGCAGGGAGCCCGATGCAGGGCTCGATCCCAGGACCCTGGGATCATGACCTGAGCCGAAGGCAGACGCCTAAGGACTGAGCCACTCAGGTGCCCCCCAAATGTGGATCCTGATGCCACTGGGGCTTGGGCCAATTTGGGGGTGGAAGGAAAGAAGGGGAGAAGAAAGCCTTTTCAAGTGTAAGGGACGCTGTGATTAGAGCCTTAGCTTGTCCTCCAAATGGGCCCCAGGCCCTTGGGAAGAGGAAAAGGCCACACAGCCTGGCTGACCGATTGACAGCTGGGCTGGAAATTGCCACCGAGCCCCTTTGTCAGTCCCTGCCACCCCCCCAACACAGTCCAGCCTTAAGAACCTCCCAGACAGTGCTGGAAGGAAGCCCCAGCATTTGCTCCCTCTGAAGGGGGACCCAGACAGTTGATGGGACAGAAAGCTGGAATGACCCCCAGGCCCTCCGGCCCTCAGAGCCTCAGGAGCATCTAGCCCGTTCCCGCTGTCTCCAAGGTTCTGGTCCTCACTGCAGAGGTATCTCTTGCACAGCCCAGGGAGCCAGGGAGGCGGGGCTGCCCTGGAACACATCCAACTCCCACGGGGGGCGGTCGTGATCAGGTCATGGGGCTGGGGTCACAGCTGCACGGCCCCTCCTCACCCCACACCCTCAGTTACCCTGGAAACCTGAGCCACACGCGGGATCCGATCCCCCACTAAGGCAGCCGAATTCCTGCGAATACCCTTTGCCCTCCTCCTTTGCCCCAGTTTTCTCTTGCCTCTTGTACCAGCCTCACAAAGACCAACCCATCATGCAGACCGCCCCCCCCCCCAAAGAGGACAAAGCAGTGCTGGGAAAGAAAAGCCCACACCCACCAGCTCCTCCCCTCGTGGGCTGCATTTTAATGGCGTTTGACTGGATCGGATGTGCTTTTAATTCCCTCCTGGGACATCCGAAGGAGAGCAGAAAGAATCCTTAATTCATCAAACTGAAATATTAATAGAACTCCAACCAGCTGGAGTGGGGTATGAGACCCACCCACCATTGAAGACTCAGGGGATAAGCAGGGGCAAGGTGGGAGAGCGGGGAGGTGGGGAGGAGGGGCCTCTCAAGCTGAGCTGGGACCCTGGGCTCCCCCCCCACGCACGAAGCCCCACCCCGACATCCCCACACCTGGGCCTCCCCAGCCCTCCCCACCTCAGGGGCTTGAACCACCCCTTTGGGGTACAGAGGAGCAACGGAGGCCCAGAAAGGGGGGGCACTGGGCCAGCACGGCATACCAGTTTCACTGCGGGGTTCAGTCTGACCTCTGTCCCTGGCCCAACTCTGCATAGCCCCAGCTCTGAGCCCCTACCCTCTGGACCCAAAGCTTCTCTGGCCCCAGCCCCTGGCGGTCACGGGAGGAGTGGGTACCCTGAGGCACTGGCTTGGTCCCGCCAAGGGTTCCCCGTCTGCGGGCAGAGCCTCACTCGCCTCTCCAGGGCCAAAGGCTCTCCCCGCACAATGCAGAGGTGGTGGCTGATGGCAGACCCCCTCCCAAGAGCAGGGTGTGAGTGGGGAGGAGAGGGGCCGGGGGAACCTCAGGGGCACAAAAGTAGAAGCCAGGGCCAGGAAAGACCCTCTATGTTTCTGGCAGGCCAGCATCCGGGTGTGCAGGACTGTGAGCTGACTCGGCTGACCCTGGCCTGGTGTGGCCTGTTAATGTGCTCTGTGGTTCAAGGCCAGGTTCGTTCTCTGCCTGAGCCTAATACACCTGCCTTCAGCCCCCGCCAGGACACTCACTGTGTCACTGCAGGGCCACAGCAGGTCCCTTGACCACTCCAGCCTCAGTTTCCTCACTGATAAGGAGGGGCTGATATGGCTCCCTTCGCAGGGCTGCTCCGATGACTGGCCCCAGAGATGGTGGAGCTCCTGGCACCGTCTTCCCGCTGCCCTCGCTCCCCTGCACCCTCCAGCCCAAGTGAGACCCTGGCCCTCCTCCTCCATCTCACCTGCATGGCTGGATCACCTTCTCTTCTCTGTCCAGAGACCCCCTCCCTGATCTTCAAGGCCCAGCTTAACCATCACCCCTCGTGGAGAATTCTCGAGCTTGCAGTTCAGTGGTCCGCTTCCCACGCGGGGAAGGATCATCTCTCGCCCCTTTATTTCCTGTGTCCGCTGGATTTACAGCCTCGGAGCAAACCCAGGTGCCTGAGTAGACGGGTGCACAGACACACAGATGAACGGTTAGATGGATAGATGGTCCTGACCTCCCCCCATCCCAAAGTTCAGAATCAGGAAGCAGGTGGGAAACGTGCGACGAAACGAAGAACCAGGAGAGCAGGGATGGGGGCCCCCGCTTCTCTCCCTGCCGGCTCCGGCAGGAGGCTGAACGCCCCGATCTGTGCACGCGCGCCCTCCCAGCCTCCTCGGGAAGGGCCCATTCAGCCCCACTCCACCCCAGAATTTCAGGGATACCACATCTCAGGGCGCTCCGGACAGGGGAGGGGCATGAAGAGCCCCCCTTCGGGAGAGCGGCCGCGCTGGCCTTCCCGCCCCGACCAGTCCGGCGGGGAGCCCCAGCTGCCGCGAGAGCGCCGCAGCGCGGGCCAGCAGCGCCGCCCGGTGGCCGAGCGCCCTCACTGCAGCGCTGGCCCGGCCCGGGGAGGGTCTGCGCGGCTCTGAGCCCGACCCAGGCCGGGATCCACGCGGCGGGGAGGGCTCGGCGCCTCCTCCCTCCGACGCCCGGTGAGACGCCCGGATTGAGAGGCCTGTTTTTCACCTGAGCAGATTCCGGGGCGAGGCAGCGGGGGCGGCGAGGGGTCTATTTCAAGGCTGCTTCCCAGCTGGGCCGCCGCCCCCTCGGATTCGTGTGCAGCCCGGCTCACCTGCTCTGATGGCAGGGAGAGAGGGGGCCTCTTCCGATGCCCCGCCAAGTACAGAGGGAGCCGGGCTGACCCGGGGGCAGAAAGCGGCAGGTGAGGGATGTCCTGGATTCCTAGGTGGGCAGAAGCCGGAGGTGGGGGGGGGATGCAATGAGGAGGCAGGTAAGGAGAGTGAGGGGGGCGCCAGCCACAGGAAGTTGCACACCCAGCCTTCCAAACCAGCCTCGCTTCTCTCTCTGCCCAAAGTCAGCATTGGCTGCACTCCCACTATGTGCCAGGCCCGTGGTTGGCAACCTTACTGCCCACTAGAGTCACCTGGGGAGCTTTTAAAACTCTCCATGTCCAGGCGCCTCCTAAACCAATTAAATCAGCCCCTGTTGGGGGGGCGCAGGCTTCCTCATCCCGGGTGATGCAAAGTCCAGACCTGCCCAGGACGTCCACGTCAGGCATCACGGGCACAGCATTGACAACCCCATTGTTATGGGGAAGCCCCTGTCATCCTCACCATGGTCCCCCAGAGGTACATGGCGTGCTCCCCATCCTGAAGAGCTTAACAGAGAGCCGGGATAGAGCCCCCCAAGCCGTTCCCGTGCACACTTCCACTCCGCACAACTGAAAGAGGTTGCAGCCAACACGCAGTTATCCGTATGATATTTTCACTAATAGTACAGCCATGTCCTCCCAGCGGCCGAGGACTGCATTCTGAGGGGACAGGATGGAGAGCAGGTGCAGGGGGGCACTCCAGGAAAAGAGGTGTTTCCAAATTTGGAAGTGTAAATGGCAAGGGGCGAGGGGGTGGAGAGGTGCGTGTGTTTCCCGCTCGGGGTGGGGTGGGGTGGGGGCCCACGGAGTTCAAGGGCTCTCGGTCACAGCTATGCTCGTTAGACAAAGGGAGTGGTTCCCAGGGCACTAGATGAATCCCCAAAATAGATCCCAAATCTACTCGGTAGCGTGGGTGAAACCCACTGTCATAATATTGAGCAAAAAGAAGCCAGACCTGAGTATACATACTGTGTGATTCTGGTGATTTCATTCATACAAAGTATAAAAACAGGACAAATAACCTATAGTGAGAGAAGTCAGAATATTGGTTACCTTTGAGGGGGTAGTGACCAAAAGGGACATGAGGGGGCTTCTGGCGACTTGTATGTTCTGTCCTTCATCTGGATGCTAATGGCATGGGTGTGTTCATTCTGTGAAAGTGTGTTTTACTTCAGTAAAAGTTTCAGTAAATATACAGAATTATGAAGCCGCCCGGTTCCCAGAAATGCCCCCTGGACCTCAGGATGGCTTAAAATCAGGGCTCCAGAGCTCCTCCACCTCTCTCTCCAGCTCCCATCTGCCTCTCCCTGCAACCCAGCTCCATCCAGGGTGTCCGGAAACAGGATGTTACAGCTAGGATTCTTTGGAAGCAATAGGATAACTCTGGCCAACTTGAACAAAAATTAACTAACAGGAACTGACCTGATAACTCATCTGTAACTTACCAGTGGTCACAGCCAGTTCACTAAGAGGACCTGAGCTGGGTTTCAGGTTCCCTTAGGATAATGACAGCAGCCCAAATCCAAATCTCTGCACATGTCCTCCCAAAGCCACACAGAAGGAAGAAGGAGAGCAATAAAAGCACCCTTGCCCCCTGCCTTCAGCATAACCAGGAAACAGAGTGCTGGGAACTTCAGTCTACAACTAAGTAGAGAAAGAAACCTCCGAAAGCAGCAGAACAAGGTCTGGACCCCACAGAGTAGAGAAGGTCAGGTGGAGACTCCGTGCAAAAGAAGAGAGGGCAGCAAGAGCCTGGATGGGGACACAAATAAAATGATCCTGAGAGCGAGCGAGCCCTGCCCTGGTGCGGAAATACTGCGAAGAGGTCTGACGCCCAGTAGATCACAGCACCGGCATCTGGCAGAATTGAAAGGAAGGTGTTTTGGGGGCACCTGGCTGGCTCAGTTGGAGGAGCGTGCGACTCTTGATCTCGGGGTTGTGAGTTCAAGCCCCACGTTGGATGTGGAGATTACTTAAAAATAAAATTTTTAAAATAAAGGAAGGAAGGCGTTTTTGAATGTGCGGGGCTGGAGTAGCTGTCTTGAAAAGGCACCAGTTCTGGGTGACAGGGGCAACTGGGGAGGGGAAGGTGGCCCTGGGAGGCTTGCTGGTGAATGGAGGGAAGGGCGTGAGCTGTGGGCTCGAAGTAAGGGAGTAAGTTGATGGAAACAAGAAGAGCCAGCAAATCAACAAATGTATCAATCCTCCCTCCCCAAAAGGTTTCATCGGTTTGTTCAAAATGTCACCTCACTCTTCCAACAGAAGAGAGTACTCTTTTTTAATTTTTTAATTTTTATTTTTTTAAAGATTTTATTTATTTATTTAAGAAAGAGAGAGCACAGGAGAGGGGGGAGGGTCAGAGGGAGAAGCAGACTCCCTGCTGAGCAGGGAGCCCGATGCAGGACTCGATCCAGGGACTCCAGGATCATGACCTGAGCCGAAGGCAGTCGCTTAACCAACTGAGCCACCCAGGCGCCCTACTCTTTTTTTAAAAAAAAAGATTTTATTTATTTATTTGAGAGAGAGACAGAGAGAGAGAGCAGGGGGCGGGGCAGAGGAAGAGGGAGAAGCAGACTCCCTGTTGAGCAGAGAGCCTGATGCGGGGCTCGATCCCAGGATCCTGAGATCATGACCCGAGCCGACTGAGCCACCCAGGCGCCCTGAGGGTGCTCTTGAACTAAGAAATGAAGTCACCCAAACCTCTCATCCGGTCTGCTAATGCCGATTATTGCTGGTCAAAGAAAATAGAAGATACCTCAGCGTGAACAGAAAAAAGCAGACAACATCCATACAAATCCAACTCTAAGAGAAAAACAAGAAATGAGAATCAAAACATTTCAGCTGAAACTTCTGGTTAGAAAACAGCTAAGTCACGGAGATGAAAAGTACAGCATCGGGAATATAGCCAGTGATGTTGTAGTAACGTTGTGTGGTGACAGATGGTAGCTACACTCACCATGGTGAGCGCTGAGGAACGTGGACAACTGTCAAATCACTCTTGTACACCTGACGCTAATGCAACATTGTGTGTCAACTACACTTCAATAACTTTTTAAAGTTTATTTATTTTAGTAATCTCTACACCCAACATGGGGCTCAAACTCACGACCCCGAGAGCAAGAGTCACACGCTCCACCGACTAAGCCACCCAGGCGCCCCTTCCACAATTTTTTTTTTAAAAAGACAAATATTTCAGCTGATGAGAAGTCTCCTCCAGAAAAACACCACCAGGCAGAGGACAACTCTGACGTAACACTTCAACTTGGACTATATTCTTAAACGACCATTTGCAGAGATGAAAACAATTTAAATCAGAAACTTGGGAGCATCCAGAAGAAATGCGTCAAAAAATTAGAAACCGAAATAAGAGTTAACAAAAATCAGGAAAGAAATTGAAAAAAAAAAAAGTCGAAGTCTTCTCAGAAGTGATGATTAAATTGCAAGGTACTCAAGAGAAATTAAATTCAACTGAGAATATAATAAGAGGCATTCATATCAAAGAAGGAAAGAAAAGAACCAAGAAAACAAAAGTAAAATCAATGACAAAGTAGGGACGCCTGGGTGGCTCAGTCGGTTAAGCGTCTGCCTTTGGCTCAGGTCATGATCTCAGGGTCCTGGGATCGAGTCCCACATCGGGCTCCGTGCTCAGCATAGAGTTGGCTTGGGATCCTCTCTCTCCCTCTCCCTCCGCCCCTCCTCCCTCTGAAATAAATATATGAATCTTTTTTAAAAAATCAGTAACACAGTTTAAAAAAAAGTAGGGTGTCAGAGAGAAAGAGATGGCAGAAGAAGATATACAAGGAGAACACAAGTCACTGGAGTGCCCAAAGGAAACAAAACAACTGAAAAGAACTCATATCAAACAAAAGGTAGAACCCCCCTGCCCCCAAAAGAAGGAACTTTCTAGAAATACACAACATAATCTACATATTGCAGGGGCATATCGCATACTTAGGAAAGTTGACCTGGAATGGCCATCTGTGGGGTAAATCTTAATAACACCTAGAAAAAGAGGAAAAGGTACCTTTACCGGGAGAAAACGGTGGGCCCCACCTTAACCTGGTGACACAGCTCAACCTTCCTCGCGAAGGTCCAAACTGACATTACATGCCCCGGGTATCTGCAGGGGCTGCACGATACCATCTAGGTAGTGTTCTTGCCAGGAACACTTTCACCTGAATCTGCTCACGAGGACACCGCCAGATAAATATGGATTGGAAGATACTCTTACAGAGACTGCCGGACTGTTCAAAATTGGCAATGTCGTGAAAGACAAAATACGAGGGGACAAACTTAAAAAGAGACCGTGTTAGGTGATGTTATGGTGTCGACATTAAATTTACAAGGATTTGTGGTAGTTTTAAAACATAGCCCCCCAGTTCTTTGACACTCCTCCAAGCAATAGATGGGGCTCTGTCCTAAATCTGGGCTCTGTGACTGCTTGCCCAGTAGAATATGGTAGAAGTGATGCTGTGCCAGGACCAGGCCTGCGGAACCCGCAGCTTCCGCGTCCTGTGTCCCGGGCCCCAGCTACCATGCCGGGAGGAGCCCAGACCACATGGGGAACGACCCATAGGTGTTCTGACGAACAGCTGCAGTGGAGGTCCCAGCCAGCAGGCGGTCTCATCCACGAGCCACGTGAGCAAGGAGAAGGTAGCTGGCTCCAGCCCCAGGCAGCCGTCTGACTACAACTGCAAGAGAGATCTGAGCCACTGTCACCTGGCCAAGACTCGTCGACCCACAGAACCAAGGTAGAGAATAAAACAGTTGTTGCTTTAAGCCAGTAAGTTTTGAGGTGATTCGTTGTGCAACAGAGAATAACGTGCACAACTTTGCACGACTGCATAATGGGGTAACGGTATTATGGTTACGGAGGAGAATGTCCTTATTCTTGGGAGAATTTGCTGAAGGACGTAGGGATGAAGTGTTACTTGCAAACGTAAAGAAGGAAAAAGAAAGTTTGAGCGTCTATGTGAACAAATGTGGTAAAATGTTACCAGGTGGTGAATCTAAGCAAAAGGAATAAGAATTCCATTGTACTCTTCTTCTTTCAGCTTTGCAACTTGTGAAATTTTTCAAAATAAAACGTGTGTGTGGTGGGTGAGGCTTTGGAGAAGAGAAAGAAGGGCAGAATTTCTTGGAAACTCCTGGCTTAGAGAATTGGGGAAAAAATACAGTTGACTAACCAGGTCTCAGGGAAGATAGAACGGGGGCTTCAGGGATCCCCATCTTTGGGGCCCTGCTAGGGAACAGCTGAACCCCAACCATCTGATCTCCCTGTGCATTTCTGTACAAGCTCCAGAGCCCTTGGAGGGAATCTGACGGATCAGCCCAGCTGATGGGCCCAGCCCCTGGTCCATCAGTCCTATCAGACCACAGGGAGGGGAGGCCAGCACTTCCCAAAAGAAGATGAGGACGCTATCACCTGAAGATGAGGAAGAAACCACAGATGTTCTACCCACATGGACTCCAAGAGCTTCTGAGTTTGAATTCTTACTGCTTCCCACATGAAAAGGGGATTGACTACTGCTCCTTAGAGTCCAGTTTCAAAGAGTCCACAAGGAAGGGATTTATTCTCTTCTCCTGGATCCAGTTAGCTTTGGCCAGGGATAAGGGACTATGTCTGGACCGATCCAGATCAGGTGCCTCCTCCAGAACCAGCCAACTGTGGCCAGGGTTTGAGTCGTGTAAGACCATGGCTGCTCTATATGTTACGGCAGGAATTTCTAGAGCAGGGAGATTCTGAGCAGACATTGTCCACTGTGCAGGGTGAACCCAGGATACCTTGGGCACCCAGAGGAGAAGCACCAGGCTTGGCCCCGGATGGGTGTAGGGGGTGAATGGGAGCGGGCCAGGCATTTGAAGGCTCCCAGACCTTGGAGAAGCCAGTTATGGTGGGCGTTCCAGACCCACGTGGAGCCTCCTCTCTCACCTCCCACACCGCATCCCTCCACCCACACCTGCAGTGAGTGTTGGCAGCCGGGAGACCCTCAGAGTGCAAAGGTCAGGGTTGGGGGCTGGGCGTCCCTGCCATTGCAAATGTGCGCAGGTGGCTACTGGTACCTGTCCCTACAGGGACGGAAGCTGCTCCCTCCTCCTCATGAGGGATCTCAGGACAGTGGATGGGACAGCTCTGTCCCCAGCCGGCCTGGTGCTGGGCCCTGGAGGACATGGATCCGTTTCTCCAGTGGTGGGTGCAGCCCCTTTCACCTTGACAGGTTCCGACTCGGCTTCCAACCACTAGTGACCAGCAGAGGGCGCTCTCACACCCCTTTGGGCCATTTCAAGCCTGTCCTTTCTCCTTTCTACCTATTCCGTCCTTATACAGGTGCTAGGACCCCCGCAGGTGGGAAGGGAGGAAGTAGAATAATAACCTACCATTTATTGAGCGCCTACTGTGTCCCAGGCACTGTGCACTGTTTCATTATCCGTCACACTTCATTTCCCCCATTTACAAGGGAGACAACAGGCTCAGGAAGATTGTCTTCAGGAACATTGTCTATCAGGTGTACACAGCTCCTGAAAAAGGTCCACCTTCAGTCACTACGCAAATGAAATGTGAAATGTGAAATGAAATCTCCACATGTTGGATTTGGCTTAAGTTAAAAGGCCTTGCAAAAGCAGTAAGGGAAACCACCCTGCTGCTTCCTGACCATGTGCCTGGGCCTGGGATCCAAACCACCAGGGGAACCGCCACCCAGTGTCTCTGCCCTGGCTGGGACCTCTCTCCTCCACACTGAGTCCAGGGGCTTTGCCCCTTTGGGCTCCAAGAACCTTGGCTGTGGGCTCCCCCTCACCTGGGCCTGACCTTGTGGAGGGAGAATGGGAGGGCAGGAGGGCAAGTGGCCCCCCAGGATACGACTGCCTTGGGAGGGGGGGTTGCCAGCCTAGGAGCGGTCCCTTGATGACATTAGCAGTTGCCACCCAGAGCCCAGGGAGGGCAGGGGCTCAGCCTCACCCAGGGGGCCACTCACCCCCTTGATTCTGTGCCACTCCTCACTGAGGACCCCCTGCTGAGCCGGGCACTTGGGGGCACAGAATGAATGCCCTCCAGGAGGCTGCTCTGGTCACTGGATCCCAAGGTGCTCAGCTCAGCGGGACTCTATCACTATTTCCCCCCCAAATCCAGCCTTCAGCCTCCCTTTCCCACCTGTTCCCGCCATCTTGGCAAGTCCTGTGGCTTTCTGGTGATTTTCAGATACAAAAAAGTCCAGTCCCATGTAGTGCCAACTTAAACTCCACCTCCCAGCTAATCCCAGCTACTCTCCCTCCTCCCTCATGGTGGGGGGAGGCTGCGTGGGAAAGAAGGAGAGGAAAGATGAGGAGGGGCTCTGTGTTTCACTGCCCCCTGGTGTAATCGCCTCCGTGGGGTGTCAAAGTCTCCCTTCCCTGTGGCTGGTGTCCAGAATTGGGCCTCTTGTAGGATGCACGGTGGGCTGGCAGAGGTCTGGCTGGGTCCCCTCCCTGTTCAGGGCCCTATGCACACTTCCACCACCTGGGGCTCATCCCACCACTGCCAGTGCTGAGGGTCTTCTGCCCAGTGGCCAGGCCTCCTGGAGAGGTGACAAGCAAAATGGCCCTCACGCTCCCACAGGGTCCACTCGGGGTCCAGGGGAGACTCACTCATCCTCACCCTGCCTGCTACCGCCTCCACCCTGCCACCCCTCTGTCCACTCCTCTTTGCCCTGCTCAGGTGGGCATGAGGAGGCTCAGCTGGGCCACTGAGGAAGCAGATGTCCCACCAGGGAGTGAGATGTCAGGCTCCCCTTCCCACAGGCACCCCCCACCTCTGAGAGAGGAATCCCTGGTGTTCCTTTTCATGGCCGGCCCCCTCCCCTGTGCCCTTGACTCAAGTGATTGCTCTGGATTTCCTAGGCTCCTGCTCATACAGACCCAGGTGGGAGTTGGGGGGCAGGTAAGGGTAGGGATAGTAATAATAATAATAACAGCTGGCATATACTGCTTCCTAGGTCCTGGTCACTGTTCTCTTTCACATGTATTCCTCCTTAATCCTCACGGCGACCCTCGGAGGTGGGCGCCATTTTGCAGACGGGGCACCTGAGGTGCAGGGCAGGTCGTAGCTCCCCAGTCACCTGGTTCAGTAACTGCACCATCCCTGCGGGGACCTGGCAGCACTGTGGGGAGAAACAGAACAGGTTCAGCCGCTTTCTAGCAGCCGCTGGAGGGGAAGGTCTGCTGCCCAGGAGTGTCTCCTTTCTCTAGAATGGGAATCCAAACGCTTCTTTGTCCCAACTTTGATTCCGAAGTGACAGCAGGAACAGTAACTTTCAACATCCTTTTTCACAGCTGGTCAGCACCTGTCATTGGATCTTTCCTCCTCCCCCATCAAGACAACTCGTTGCAGGGGCGCCTGGGTGGCTCAGTTGGTTAAGCGTCTGCCCTCGGCTCAGGTCATGATCCCAGGGTCCTGGGATCGAGTCCGGCATCGGGCTCCCTGCTCTGCAGGGAGTCTGCTTCTCCCTCTGCCTGCCGCTCCCCCTGCTTGTGCTCTCTCTCGCCCGCTCCCTCACTCTGAAAAATAAATAGAATCTAAAAAAAAAAAAAAAAGACAACTCATTGCATGTTGACTCTGAGCTCTGCCTAGTCCTTACAAACCTGCAGGAGACCAAGCATGGAGCCCATTTTACAGGAGAGGAAACAGACTTGCTCCAGATCACACAGCTTGCTGGTAGCAGAACCAGTCAAAGAAGGATATGGGACTCCTGACTCGGAATCTGAGGCCTGGCTGAAGTCACTTCATCAAACCATTTCTTGCCAGTTTAGTGCTGGGTGCTGAGGATACCAGCTAACAGAGGCAGCCCCTGAAATGTCGCCATGCAGTGAGGCAGAGGCAGGGGGCAGCACCCGCGTCGGGAGCCCCCAAACCACTGCCCCGTCCATCGGGGCCACCACAGACACTTGGCACAACCAAAGCCAGGCTGCATTTTTTTTCCTGAGAGACCTATGTGTCTCACTGACCATTACCAGAATGGACACGTGACTCCTCACCCACTCACTGAGTCTCTGCTTTAGCCAAATCCAACATGTGGAGATTTCATTTCACAAAAACCAATTGGCGGGGGCGTGGGGGGGGCACCTGGATGGTTCAGTCGGTTAAGTGTCTGCCTTCGGCTCAGGTCAGGATCCCAGGGTCCTGGGATCGAGCCCCGCATCAGGGAGCCTCCTTCTCCCTCTCACTCTGTCCCTCCTCCTGCTTGTGCTCGCTCTCTCTCACAAATAAATAAATAAAACCTAAAACAAAAAACAAAAAAAACACAACCATTTAGGGTGAGGTTATTTGCTTCACCAAAAAAAGTCAATGCAGGATTTTTTAATAATACATTTGCTTTATTTAAAAAAAATATCTAGATGGTAAAACATTTTTAAAATACAGGGAGGCAGGAAACAAAATAATAACCATCCATCATCCCACCGCGTAAAAGGCTAGACTGTAAAAGGCAGAAAACCTGAGCAGCGCGGGAGGATTTGCTGGCGCTTGTGATCAGACCACAGATAGCTCGGGACTAATGCAATCCCCACCCTCTCTTGCACCTTCTTTCATCTCTCGGCACCTTGGCTCCATGGCTCGGCAGGCTTTGTCCTCGTATGTGGGACGTATGACTGCAGCCTCACTGAGCTCACACCCTTACCATGCCCCGAAGTGGAAGAAGCTCCTTTTCCCACTCAAATTCAGAAATCCCCAGGAAAGCACTCTTATTGGCCATCTTGGGTTATGTGACCCTCCCTGCTGTCTAAGGGACAGAGTTCTGTAATTACCAGTCATGTGATTGGGCAGGGAGAGAAACCAGTAGTTCTCCAAAAGAAGGGGCTGCTCTTCTTGCAGACAGAAGCATAGATGACCACTTTCTACCACCAGGAGGAAATGACTCTTAATATCTGGCCTTTCGTGTAGGCAAGAGAACCCATGCAGGATGGTTTACATAGAGAGGAAATTATTAGAGAACATAAGGAGTCTCCCGTTTCTGGCATTATAGCATCATGGCTGAGGAGAAGAGCTAAACTCCGAAAAACATATCTACTTGAAATATAGCTGATCTGACAAGAGATAGGGGATGTCCCTAAGCACACCCCCTCCTGGACAAGGGATCAGGGCCTGGCCGGGGCTGGGGCAGCAGGCAGCCAGCCAGATAAATGTCCTTCTGTTACTGCAAAACTGAGCCTTGAGCCAAGCCCAAAACAAGGGAAGGGGAGTGTTGGAGTCCCTCAGTCCAGGCAAGATGAAGTAACCCCAGATCATGGCCCTTCCTGGTACCAGGGGAAGTAGAAAAACACATGCCGTCTGTAGGACTGCTTCCTCAATCCTCAACTGAGACCCACAGGACTCCTACCAATTTTAAGCCAGCAATGAACTCACAAAGATCACAGGCACATAAGGAGGCAAGTTACTCTGTGAGTCAGCAGAAACAATGAACTGCAGGTTTAGATCCCTAAAGATTGAAGGATTTTCAGATACAAAATATAGAACAAACATTTATGAAAGACTTAAGGGAAAAAAAATGCAGGGCACCTGGCGGGCTCAGTAGGTGGAACGTGCAACTCTTGATCTCAGGGTTGTGGGTTCGAGCTCTACATTGGGTGTAGAGACCGCTTAAAAATAAAATCTTTGGGGGCGCCTGGGTGGCTCAGTTGGTTAAGCGTCTGACAGGCTTAGGTCATGATCTCAGGGTCCTGGGATTGAGCCCCACATTGGGCTCTGCACTCTCTCTCTCTCAAATAAGTAAAATCTTTAAAAATAAATAATAAAGCAAAATCTTTTAAAAATGTTATAAATAAATAAAAGATGCGATCACAAAGAAGTCATTCAACAGAAAACAATTAGGGATGAACAGGTGGATTTTAAGATGGAACTTCAAAAAATGAAAAATATAATGGTTGAAATTAAAAACCTGCTGAAGGGGCACCTGGGTGGTTCAGTTGGTTAAGCAACTGCCTTCTGCTCAGGTCATGATCCCAGGGTCCTGGGATCCAGCTCCACATCAGGCTCAGCAGGGAGTCTGCTTCTCCGTCTCCCTCTGCCCCTCCCCCCACTTGTGCATACATACGTGCTCTCTGTGCTCTCTCTCTCTCTCAAATGAATAAATAAAATCTTTAAAAATAAATAAATTACAAGGGCGCCTGGGTGGCTCAGTTGGTTAAGCGACTGCCTTCGGCTCAGGTCATGATCCTGGACTCCCGGGATCGAGTCCCACATCAGGCTCCCTGCTCGGCGGGGAGTCTGCTTCTCCCTCTGACCCTCCCCTCCTCATGTGCTCTCTCTCTCATTCTCTCTCTCTCTCTCAAATAAATAAATAAAATCTTAAAAAAAATAAATAAATAAAAATAAATAAAAATAAATAAAAATAAATAAATTACAAAATAAAAACACCTTACTGAAAAGATATTAGAGACAGTTGAAGACAGAATTAGCGAGCTAAAACTACATCCAAAGAAATCACCTGGCAAACAGCACAGAGAGGCAAGAAAATGAAGAGTTTAAAAGAGATTTTAGGGGTGCCTGGGTGGCTCAGTCAGTTGAGCATCCGGCTCTTGATTTTGGCTCAGGTCATGGTCTCAGGGTTGTGAGATGGAGCCCCACTTTGGCCTTCCTGCTCTGCTCCTCCCTCTCCCTTCCACTCTGCCCCTCCCCCGGCATGCACGGCTTGCCCACGCTAAAATAAATAAATAAATCTTTAAAACAAAAACAGAAAGTTCTGAACTTCTTTATTTTTTAAAAGATTTTATTTATTTATGTGAGAGAGAGAGAGAAAGTGAAAGACAGCATGAGTGGAAGGGGAGGGGCAGAGGGAGAAGCAGACTCCCCACTGAGCAGGGAGCCTGATGCGGGGCTGGATCCCAGGACCCTGGGATCATGACCAGAGCCGAAGGCAGATGCTTAACCAACTGAGCCACACCCAGGCACCCCAAAAAGTTCTGAACTTCTAAAAAAGAGAGATTTTCAGGCTCAGTTGGTTAGGCGTCTGACTCTCGGTTTTGGCTTGAGTCGTGGTCTCAGAGTGGTGGGCCCCACGTTGGCCTCCACACTTAGCATGGAGTCTGCTGGGGATTCTCTCCCTCTGCTTCTGCCTCTCCCCTGCTTGTGTGTGCATTCGCTCTCTCTCTCAAAATAAATAAACAAAATATTTTCAAAAAGAGATTTTAAGAGCTGTGGAGGATAGAGTAAGAAAATCTAACATATATTTATCAGAATCTCAGAAAGGGAGAATAGAGAAAAGGAGAAAATGAAATATTTAAAGAGATGACTGTGCAGCCTCCAGAAGTGAAAAACAACATAAAGCCACTAAGAAAGCACACATTCCACCCAGCCGAATAAAGAGGAAGCCATGCCAAGATACCTGATTGTATGGGAGCCTGGGTGGCTCAGTCGTTAAGCGTCTGCCTTCGGCTCAGGTCATAATCCCAGGGTCCTGGGATCGAGCCCCACATCGGGCTCCCCAATCCGCGGGAAGCCTGCTTCTCCCTCTCCCACTCCCCCTGCTTGTGTTCCCTCTCTCGCTGTGTCTCTCTCTGTCAAATAAATAAATAAAATCTTTAAAAAAAAAAAAAAAAAAAAAACCTGATTGTAAAACCACAGAACCAAAGATAAAGAAATCTTAAAGGAGCCAGAAAAAAAGAACAGATCCACCCAGACTTGGAAATCACAACAGATGTCAGAGACAGTGGAATAATATCTGCAAAATGTTAAGGGCAAATAAATGTCAGGTTAGAATTATGTGCCTGGGAAAATCATCTTTCAAGAACCAGGATGAGGGGTGCCTGGCTGGCTCAGTCAGGAGAGCATGTGGCTCTTGATCCCAAGGTCATGAGTTCAAGGCCCATGTTGGGTGTTGAGATAACTTAAATAAATAAATAAATAAAAACTTAAAAAAGAAAAAGAAGAACCAGGATGAAATAAAATCATTTACATATAAACAAAAACAGGGAGAGTTTTACAGTCTGACAAGCCCAAGTGTTGTCAAGGATGTGGTGGGAATGTAAGTGGGTGCTGGAGTGTAAATGAGTGTAACCTGGGACATTATCTAGTGAAATTGAAAATATGCCTAATCTATAGGCCAGTAATTCCACTCTTAGGTAAATACACTGGACGTGAGCAGTTCATGCACGTGTACATGCGAGCACACACACACACACACACACACACACACACACAGGGGAGATGTGCTGAAAGTGCTCACAGCAGCCTTACATGTAATAGCAATCCACACGCCCATCAGCAGGGGACTAGATAAATAAATTATGACATATCAGTATGGTAAAACATAATATGGCAATAAAAATGAGTGAATTGTACTGACATGCAACAACCAAGATGAACTGTACAAGCGTAATGCTGGGAGAAAGAAACACACAAGAACACGTGCAGTATGGTTCCACCTGCATTAAGTCCGAAATTGGCAAAAGTAACCTCGGTTATATTAGATTATATATAAAAAGACAGTTACTGAGGCATGATTCAAAAGGAACATGTTGGGGATCTAGTGCTCATTTTATAATTATTCTGTCCATTTTTGTCTTATGCACCTTTGTATACATGTGTTATATTTTATATAATTGTTCAAAAGTTCCAAACAAAACACAACGGGGGGTGCATACCACTATACGACCTACACTAAAGGACGTACTTCAGGAGAAAGGAATATGATCCCAGAAGAGGCGACTAAAAGGCATGAGGAAACAGCGAGCAAATCAAATGATGACCATGTGAAAAAAAAACAAACAAACCCTATCATATAAAATAACAATAAGGTAGAATTTGAGGGTGCAAACCAAAAAGGACAGACCTAAAATACAGAACAAAAATAAGTCAGGCAGGAGAGGATAACCAGCATCCAAGGATTCTGAGGTCTTTCTTGCATTATTCAAGAAGGATGTTCATATATTGCTCAACTATACATTCTGTTAAGCTACATATGGATTTTTTAAATCCGGCTACATGTTGTTTACAAAAGACACATCTAAGGCATAAGACAAAGAAAGTTTGAGAGTAAAAGGATGGGAAAGATATAGCAGGCAAATATTAACATCCTCCTGTCACAAAAAACTTAGTATACCTTTAATAATATCAGACAAGATCAGTTTTAAGATAAAAAAACATTATTGGGGATATAAAAAGTCATTACATAATGATAAAAGTCAAATTGGTTCAAATATATAACAATGCTAAACACCTAATTAGATAGCTTTCACATATATGAAGCAAAAAATGGACAGATCCATGAGACAAATTAAAGAATCCACCATCTTTTTTTTAAAAAGGTTTTATTTATTTATTTTCAGAGAGAGAGAGAGAGAACACAAGCAAGGGGACTGGCAGGCAGAGGGAGAAGCAGGCTCCCCACTGAGCAGGGAGCCCGATGCGGGACTCAATCCCAGGATCCTGGGATCATGACCTGAGCCGAAGGCAGATGCTCAACCAACTGAGCCACCCAGGCATCACAAGAATCCACCATCTTAACAGAACATTTCAATAGACCTTTTCCAATTATTAACAAATCAAGAAGACAAAAAAATCCAGCAAAGATATAGAAGATTTGAATGACAGAATTAACAAACTCAATCTAAAGGACATGTAAACAAGCCTGCATTACAAAATAGGTACTGTTCTCAAATATACGTAGACTATTCACACAAGATGATCCCATACTAGTCAGAGCAAGTCTCAAGAAATATTAATAATTCAGTATCATGAAGACCGTAGCCTCTGACCACAATATAATTATGTCATCATGTATTAACAAAAAAGATAAGGGGCGCCTGGGTGGTTCAGTCGTTAAGCGTCTGCCTTCGGCTCAGGTCGTGATCCCAGAGTCCTGGGATCGAGCCTCACATCGGGCTCCCCAATCCGCGGGAAGCCTGCTTCTCCCTCTCCCACTCCCCCTGCTTGTGTTCCCTCTCTCACTGTGTCTCTCTCTGTCAAATATATAAAATCTTTAAAAAAAAAAAAGATAAATAAAAATTCCCCATACATTTAAAACACACTCTCAAAATAAACTAAGTTTGAGTTGAGAGAGCACATGGGAATATAGATGAAAATAGACTGGCCATATGTTCACAATTGGACCTGGCTATAGGTACCTAGGGGTTCATTATATATTCTCTTCTCTTTTATATATATTTTTCTGTGACAAAAAGTTTTTTAAAAAATACCCAAGAATAATCTGTATGTGTCAAATAATTAAAAGTAATTTTAAAATACTTTACAATAAACATTCATGAAAATACATTAAAACTTGGGGGATATAGTGAAAACAATGAGTAGAGGGAAACATACCGCATTGAAAACTTAAAAAAGAAGAAAGACTGAAAATAATACATTAACGGTCCAAGTTAGAGAAAGAACTGCCACATAAATTCAAAAACAGCAGGAGTCAGAAAATGACAAAGATAAGAGCAGAAACGAATAGACAAAAAACAATGCAAGAGAGAGAAAATCAATGAGGTCAAAAGGTTCTGTGAAAAGACCAATTAAATTGGCAAACCTCTGGTGAGACTGACCAAGGGAAAAAGAGAGAAGTCACAAATAAACAATGAGGAATGTGCCAAATAGGAAGTCCCCTGCCCGGCGAAGAGGAAAGGATGAAGGAAGTGGGGACACCTGTGGAACCCAGGGTGGGGGAGGCAGAGTCCAGGTCAGCTCAGGTGAGGTACCCAAGGTCAGTCCGCTGACCCTAGGGCTGAGCATCAGAACCTCAGCCGCTTACGACCGCATCCCGGAGAGCCCGAACCCAGCTCACCACTGTCCTCAGCAAGAAAGGGACACCAGTGCCTGCCTCCCTCTTGCCCACCCACCACCCTATTGCCCTTCACAGCCGCTCACAAGTGTCTGATAGGCAGAGCCTGGTCCTAGCCTGTGCTCTAGTTGGGAGAAAGACTCATGGTCCTAACTTCTTCCTTGAACAGGCAGGCCTCTACAAATTTAGGAAGTGTGTTCAAAGATGCTAGAAAGGGGATGCGTGGGTGGTGTAGTCAGTTGAGTGATCTACTCTTGGTTTTGGCTCAAGTTCTGATGTCACGGTCATGAGATCAAGCCCCACGTCAAGCTCCATCCTCAGTGCAGAGTCTGCTTGTCCCTCTCCCTCCGCCTCTGCTCCTTCCCACACTCGCACTCTGTCTCTCCCAAATAAATAAATAAAATCTTTAAAAATATATATATACTTTATATATATATATATTCATATATATGAATATATGAATATAAAATATATTTTATATATATTCATATATGAATATATAATTTTTTTAAAGATTTTATTTATTTATTTATTTGACAGAGAGACAGCGAGAGAGGGAACACAAGCAGGGGGAGTGGGAGAGGGAGAAGCAGGCTTCCCGCTGAGCAGGGAGTCCGATGCGGGGCTGGATCCCAGGACCCTGGAATCATGACCTGAGCCGAAGGCAGACGCTTAACGACTGAGCCACCCAGGCGCCCCTAAAAAATGTTTTAATTCTGGAGCAGCCAAAAGGCATGTCAAGGGGCCACTACAGGTAGTATTAACCAGGACCCTGGGAAAGGCTGTGAAAAGTCTGTGGTTTCGCCTTACTTGCAAGCTAACAAGTTAGTCTGCCACAGTTTCATGGATACTGGCAGAAGACAGGAGACTCGTGGGTCAGAGACAAAGGACTTCACTACTTTTTATTTTTTAGGACTTGATTACTTAAAGCACAGCAGGCATCGTGAGTTTCATGTTTGCATTGTTCCTCTTGCCCCACAAGTCCCAGGGGGCAGCGTGAAGCAGCCCAGGCCGGTGCCAGCACACAGTGGGTCTGCATCACAGCTGAGGAGCCCCCAGGCTTGCGAACTCAAGTCTTTTATAAGGAATTACAAGCAGGGACGCCCGGGTGGTTCAGTCGGTTAAGCGGTTGCCTTCAGCTCGGGTCATGATCCTGGGGTCCTGGGATCGAGCCCCACGTCCGGCTCCCTGCTCAGCTGAGAGCCTGCTTCTCCCTCTCCCTCTGCCTGCCATTCTTCCTACTTGTGCTCTCTCTCTATCTCTCTGTCAAATAAATAAATAAAATCTTAAAAAAAAAAAAAAAGGGACACCTGGGTGGCTTAGTCGTTAAGCATCTGCCTTTGGCTCAGGTCATGATCCCAGGGTCCTGGGATCGAGTCCCACATCGGGCTCTCTGCTCAGTGAGGAGCCTGCTTCTCCCTCTCCCTCTGCTGCTCCCCCTGCTTGTGCTCTCTCTCTCTCTCTCTGACAAATAAATAAATAAAAATCTTTTTAAAAATTAAATTAAATTAAATTAAAAAAAAAAAAGGAATTACAAGCAAATCTGCTCAACCGTTGCCCTGGAAGGAGCCATTATTATATGAGAAAGTAAACAAATCTGCTCTGCTCTGGAGACAGGCATTATCTCCACCTTCCACGACTGTTCCATATACAAACATCCTTTGTCCAGAACAAAGGTGTGTGTGTCGTGGAACCCAAGAGCAGGCAGGCCAGGCATTGCCAGCAGCGGCCACGGGCCCCGTGGTCCAGCTCCTCTCAGAGGATCCGTGCCTGACATGGTCAAGAGCCAGGCCCCACAGCAGCAGGACAAGGACAAGGACCAGGCCCTGCCCACGTTTTTCTGGGACCAAGAGAATCCCAGATTCTCCCATGAGCCAATGTAATGGGGATAGAGAATCAATACTCGCTGCCCACTGCCCTGCCAGCCAGGCAGAGAGTGGCCCCAAGCCAATTTTAAGTTTATTTTGAAAATACGGCCTCCTTCTATCCCAAGACAGTACAGCAATGGCAGAGTGAGGGGGATATTATTTATTTTTACCCCATCTCATCCCAAAAGGATTCTAAGTAACAAAAAGAAATACATGTAAATCAAGATTTGTTAAATCAAGTAAGAGGCAAAATTGGGGTAAAGTAGCCTTAATCTTGTACCCTGTTACTCCACAGGTCTCTGGATTGGGCTCTGAGTTTCCTGGTGGCCAGGGCAAAAGGGGAAGTAATAACATCATCAGATCTAAAACACAAATACAATAAGGTTATTCAGAAGAAAGCTGGCCATTCCTGTACTTACATGGAGAGAGATTTCTTCCCTGATCCTCTCTGAGAGAACACCATGTGATGTAGTGAAAGCATCCTCAACAATTTCCCTTCCACAAATCCAACAATAGGACTGTTGTGACTCTTTCCCACAGTATCCTTTACTGAAGGATACATGTATCCTACACTTTAATTCAATGAGCAAAGTTTTAAGGGGCTAGAGAAATTCCAGCCATGGGCCTCTCAGAGGTCAGAAAGATTTAGAGGCTTGACTTGGGTGACCAGGGCCTCACCTGCTGGCCTGACTTGCCTAGACCTGCCCTGGTCTCATTACTGAGCTTTGTCCTGTGATGGAGTTTCCTCAATGACCCTTCTCTAATAACTGGGCCTCCACACTGTAGCCTTAACCCAAAGCCCTTCTAGCTTCTTCTCCCACACCTGTGGCAGACATCACTAATCCATCCCAGCATCAGTCTTCAGTCCCTCCCCAGGAGCAGACGAAAGGAGGACTGTAACAAGGTTTGCAATCAGCGTACCCAATGAAAGATACCCAGAACCCCTACATATCAGTAAGAGAAAGATAAATAGCTTAAAAGGAAAATAGGCAAAAGATCTAAATGGGCCTTTCAAAGAAAGGAACTGCCAACGGCCAATCCACATGAAAAGTTGTTTAGTCTAACTAGTAATTAGGGAAATGCAAATTAAAACAAGAATAAAATACCATTTCATACCCAACAGATTGGCAAAGGCTAATACGCCTCGTGGAGCAAGCGAAAAAAACCAATTGTAGTTGGTTGTGGGAGCATAAGTCGGTGCTACCACTTTGGAGAACAGTTTGATAATTCTTAGCAAAGCTGAAGAGGCATAAACATGATGACCCAAAATTTCTACTTCCAGATAACAACTGTAGAGAAACTCTTCTTTGTGTGTCCACGGAGACATGTTCAGGAAGGTTCTCTGCGGTGTTGATTATAATCATGAAATATTACCAGCAACTATTCTTAGCAGGAAGGTAGATAAATTGTGGTCGTCAAGAGATAAAAGACACACAGAGATTAAAATGAGGGGATTCGGGTTACATACATCAGCACTGATAGATCTCAGAAGCGTAATGTTGAGATAAAGCAATTTGCAAAATGATATGTAATGTTATGATACCATTCATGCAGAATTTTAGAACACAAAACAGTATTGTTTATGGATATATACTTATTTGGTAAGTTGTCAAGCATGTTTGGGAATGAAAGAATACTTCAGGGAAGGGAGAAAGAGGAAGGTCAAGGGTGGGCTTTAGTCTTTTCCATGACATTTTCTTTTCAAAAAAAATATAGAGAGGGGCGCCTGGGTGGCTCAGTCAGTTAAGCATCTGCCTTCTGCTCGGGTCATGATCTCAAGGTTCTAGGATGGAGCCCCCTATTGCACTCCCTGCTCAGCAGGAACTCTGCTTCTCCCTCTCCCTCTGCCCCTCCCCCACCCTGCTCATGGGGGTGCGCACGCGCTCTCTTGCGCTCTCTCTCTCCCTCTCAAATAAATAAATAAAATCTTAAAATATATATACATGATCTGAAAAAAACAAGCCAAAATATTTCAAGAAAATAACCTTGTTAGAGGATGATAGATATGTTATATCATTTTCTGTATTTTTCCATAAGTTTCAAATATTTCAAAATTTGTCATTAAAAGCAAAATAAAAGGAAAGGGTGCTACGATCCCATAGCGATGCTAGGCAGAGCAGGGGGAATGACAGCGAGAGGTCACCATTTCCATCCCTGCCTGGAACCCCAGTTTCTCTGACTACCACCCCCACACACAGTGTCCCAGGACTCAGCCGTGCCCACCTGACCATAGGCCTTGCTGGCACCACCTAGATCCCTGGAGGTCTCCTGCTCCTGGTTTCCTGCTGGAACCCCGCCCCCCCACCACCACCATGATCTCTTAGTGGATGCACATCCCAGATGGCCACCCATCACTCATCACAAAAGGTTGAGCACAGACCCTAGGATTTAAGGCCAGAAGATCTGGGTTCAAGCAGTAGTTCTGCCACATCTTGGCTGTGTGACCCTGGGCAAGTCACTGTACTTCATGTTCGGGATGATAAAACAACAGGAGAGAAGGAACCTGGGTCCCTCGCATTTGTGCCGCTGGCCTACCAGCTCTAAAAGGCTCACCTAGGTCTTACTGACACCTGAGAGAAAGCAATTCTGTCTTGCTTAAGCCACTATTATTCTAGGGATTGAGATCATTCCGCTCTCTCCAGAATGCCCCAGCCCTCCCCCAACATGATCTAAAGCTTTGCTTCTCAAAGTGTGGTCCCCGGACCAGCAGCCTCGGCCTCAGCTGGGAGCTTGTTAGAGATGCAGAATCTCAGGCAAGATCCCAGAGACTCACCTCTGTGGGAATGTGAGGAGCCCTGCTCTAGGCCTTGGATACGGAGAGGGACTTTCTGTTGCCCGGAATGCTAAAGCTGCGAAACAGAACAACCAGGAGCTGCCTACTCCCGTGTTCTAAAGTTGCTTCCAGGGCTAACAGGCGTGCTTCAATCATTTCCACCAGCTCCCCAGGAGCCCCGGTGGGAGGACTGCGGGCAGAGCTCATGAGCAAAGGGAGAGCATTGTAGCTTCTCCCTTTGGCGGCCCCCTCCCCCCACCCCTGCCCCCACCCCAGGCCAATCAAGAAAACGACTCCAAGGATCAGGGAGGGATGCCCGCAAGAAGGGGAACCCAGCAAGTGTCTCATTCCCTGGAGGGGAGGCTCAATGGTCAGCAAGTGAGAATCCCCCAAACCACTTGGATAGGACATCAGGGAAGGAGGAATGAGTGGGAAGGGACAATCTTTTCTCCCAAGGGGTGCAGTCATGGTGCACCAATACTGTGATGTCCCAGGGGGTGTCACTCTGTCCTGGGGCAGGCGATCTTCCTTCAGGGATGCTGCTGGTGGTCTCTGCACTGCCTGGTGCCTGATTGGGGGGGGCAGGAGGGGGGATGGCTCCTTCCAAACCCAGGTCCCCATGCTGCCAGATCCCCTTGCCCGTGGACGGCTCTGTGAGGCTCCTGAGTCCACTCATGGCAAACACACATCTTTGCCAAACGGCGGAGGGCAGGCTGCCCCTTCTCTCTGCCTGCTGTCCCCTTCCAACTCTGATCTCCTCCTGCTCAGGTGGAAGACCCGCTCAGGAAAGTCGCGCCCAAACTGCGGGAAGTGCAGAGGAGAGAGCAGAAAAAATAAAAAACAGAAGGATGGAAATTATTCGATCATAACAGCCAAAAAGTGGAAACAACTCAAATGTCCATCAGCTGATGAATGGGTAAATGAAACATGGTCTGTCCATTTAATGGACTATCATTCAACCATAAAAAGAAATGAAATATCAGCATGCTACAACAGGGTGACCCTGGAAACCATGCCAAGGGAAAGAAGCCAGACACAAAGACCATATATTGTATGGTCCCATGTACGGGAAATGTCCAGGATAAGCAAATCTATGGAAACAGAAAGTAGACGAGTGGTTGCCTAGGGCTGAGGGGGATGGGGTGACAGCTAAGAGGGGTGAGGTTTCTTTTTGGAGTAATGAAAATATTCTAAAATCCGCTGCAGTGGTGGGTGCACAACTCTGTGACTACGCTAAAAGCCGTTCAATTGTACACTTTAAATGGGTGAATTGTATGGGATGTGAGTTATATCTCAATAAAGCTGTTTGTAAAATTAAAAAAAAAAGGCAAGCACTCCAGAACATTTCTCTGGGGGCTCCTGGCTGACTCAGTCTGTGGAGCATGTGACTCTTGATCTCGGGGTTGTGAGTTCAAGCCCCACATTGGGTGTTGAGATGACTTAAAAATAAAATCTTAGGGGGGGAAGAAAAAGAACATTTCTCTGAAGTGAGGGATATGAGTTTCCAGACTAAAATGTCCTGTCAGGTGCCAATACAATGGACAAAAATAGTCCCTCACCAGAGCCCATCATCATGAAATTTCAGACAGGGATATTTTACAAGCTTTCGAAGAGGAAAAATAGGTCACTTTCCCAAAAAGGGTCAGGACTGAGAATGGCTCCCGGCTGCTCAACCTTAGAAACAAGAAGCCAAAGCATCATCCCTTCAACCTTCTGAAGAAAAGTGATTTCCCACCCAGAATTCTAGAGCCAGCCAAAGTAGCAATCAAATGTGAGAGTAAACCAAAGACGTTCGGGGACCTGCCCTGTCTTGAAAGGGTTCCCTCCCACCAGCCCTTCTCAGAGAGTTAGAGGATGTGTTCCACTGATAGGAAGGGGTAAACCACAGACGAGGTGGGGTACAGGGAAGGGGGGTCCACCACAGCAGAGGGGAAGGGACACCAGGAAGGGTGGAGGAGGGAGAGCCCAGGGTCCCAGCTGAGCATCAGGCAGAGACGGCAGCCAGACCACAGTGTCTTTTAAAATAAATAAAATATAGTCTATACTCCCCTAGATAAAATAATGAGTGCTGATTATAGAAAATATGATGTACAGAAAAGGGCAGCCTGGCCCAACTCCTACCTGCTCTTGATCATTTGCTGATGAGGCTCCTCTCGCCCCCCCAGGCCGGGCCACCGCTGTCAGCTGGGGACCCTCATGCTTTGACACCTGGCAACTGAGAAGCAGAAATCCAGAGGAGCCTGCTCCCCCATGCCCAGTCCTGCTGCACACCCAGTCACAGGCCTCACCATAGACCTTCAGGGAGCCCCAAGTTTTCATAACCTTACTGACTTCTCCAGAAGGGGTTCCAGTCCCCTCTCGGGAAAGCTGAAGGCAGCCTGTGACCAGAGGCTCTGTCCAGGTGACCCTCCCCAGCAGCCTTCACCTGACAGTAATAGCCCTTCTGAGCCTTGCCCCCAGTTGGTAGATTGACTACCTTTTTCATTCATTTATATGCACATCCTGCCTGATAAAATTTTCTAAGGTTTTCTTTTGATTGAGGAAGAAAATAGAGTGGAGAGAAGAGTGTGCCCAGAAGTCATGACGTCACAGAAGCCAGTGGGCAGAGGAATCCAAGTGAGTGCACCTAAAATGGGAAGTTTGAGGCAGAAGGCTACAAGAAGTCGAGCCAGCCAGGTGAGCTGGAGGACTGACCCTGGACTGTGGGGGCCTCTAGGCAGGCTGGGAGTTTAGCCTGCTGGCCAGTAGATGCCCACACCTTCTCCCGAGGGTCATTCCCGGACTGCCCTGGGTACTGCTTGCGAGAGTCCTGGGGCACCCTGTGGCATCCTGCGGGGGCCCAGGGCCCCCCACATCGCCGCCCTGCTGCCCTTGACTGCCTGGCCTGGAGGAGTCTCAGGGCAAGGGACAGACACGCTGCCACGCTGACGCCTGAGCTGCCTCAGAGCTGGAAGCCCCGCAGGTGAGCAGGGTTGGCCCAGCGGGCTTGTCTCTGTTCCGCGGCCACACTATGGGTTCGGTCCCCAGCAAGGGTTGGGGCCCGGGCTGTGACCCCAGCTCTCTGTGCTGCCCTCGGTGATCAGGAGAGAGTGGACGATGCCATCTCCATCCCAGGTCATCTCACCTGGGCCACAGATGAACATCTGGAAAGGTGGTGGGATTAGACTTACCGTCAAGAGAGGCATAATGCGGTACTGGGGTGTCTTTCTCCTCCTGGGCCCCAGGGAGGGTCAAGCCCCCATCCCTGCCTCCCTGGACTGGACCCCACCCTTCTGCTCGCCACAGGCCTCAGCCGCCCTCAGAGCCTTGGTTTTTCCTCAAAGGACAGGAGGAGAGGCTGGGGGTTCGTGGCAAGGTCACAGCCCAAGAGCCCAAATTGGCCCAACCCCAGCCGGCCGCCCGGCACCAGCAGCCCCTTCAGAGCAGGCGCGGCAATGCCGGCCACAGCCACAAGGTGGCGCCAGGAAACCGCCTGAGACGCCCGAACCCAGCCCCATCCAGGCTACAGCGCTCTACCTCTCTCCCGCGGCCCTGTCCCTCTGCCCCCGTCCGCACCGGGCCCTAGTTCACGGTGGAGCCCGACCGGTGGACCGCGGGCTGCGGAGGAGAAGGGGGAGGCGGAGCGGCCGCGGGGACATCCTCGTGGAAGGAGCCTAGGCACTGCTTCGGTCCAGGGCCACCTGGAGGCTGGACCGCACCAGCAATATCCCGGGTCCTGGGTGCCCCCTCAGGTGTGCAGCCCACACTCCCTGCAGGACCCACTGGGGTGAACCTTGCTCCTCCTGGATTGTAAAAGGGAGAGCAAGGGAATAGAACGTGGAAGAGAAATAGAGCACCTTGTCATTGGCGAGCACCTCCCGTGCCCCGCTCTGCCTGTGTCTAGCTCTGGGCCAGCCTTAGTATTTCTAATCTCTGTGGGGATGTTCCTATCACCAGCCATTCTCAACCGCCTGAAGGGATTCCGTCCCTTTCCCAGGCTGCACAGCTCCCGGTGGTGGGAGCTCGCTGACATTGGAGCGCACATCTACATCTGCCACTCAGCCCCAAGCCCCCAGGCCCGGCCACCCCATCCACACCGTGGCACCTCAACCCCATGCCATGGCAGAGGTGGTGACCACTGTGCTGGGCCAGGAGTCATCCCAGGCACGCAGCACACGCCTGACCTTGAAGCCCGGGCTGCTACAGCCTACAGCCTGAGGAAGCTGGGTCCCAAGGCCAGGCTCCCCACCCCCACCCAGTGCCACCCCTGAACTGCTGTCACTTCCCTTACAGCCCATACACTCTGTTGGGGAAGTAACCACCAGACCTGGAAAGAACAACGGCTTTAGATCCCATGCAGACCTGGAACAAAGCTCCTTCTGCACTTACTTGCTGTGTGATCTTGGGCAAGTCATCTAACCTCCCTGGGTCTCACTGTTCCCATCTGTAAAGTGAGAGCGCTTGTACCCACCCTGGGGAGTTGTAACTGTTAAACACTATAACCATGAACATAAAAACATAAAAAATACATAAATACATAAAATTAAATTTTAAAAAAGAAACCATAGCCATGAAAGAATATTCCTGGTGTGGTGAATGTTCAATAAATTCTGCCTATTGGAGGACGCCTGGCGGGCTCTTGATCTCGGGGTTGTGAATTGGAGCCCCACGCTGGGTGTCGAGGTTCCCTAAAATAAATAAATGAATGAACAAACAAACAAACTCCGCTTATTGGGTATTCGTCGACTCGTATTTTTGCCAGGCCCTCTGCTGGGCTTCAAGGGAACCCTGGGATGAAGGAGAGCTGCCTGTGGAGCTCTCCAGGAATGACCTGTGGGCCGGGTAAAACTCAGGCTTCAAAATTCAGGTGGCGTTTTGGTGATGCTAAATGTGGCGGCGTTCAAACACGTATAACATTTTGGGCTCTAAACTTGCTGCAGAGAAGAGTGCATGGAGCTACCCTTTGTTGAGTCTATACCCTGCACCAGGTTCTTCACCTACCTTTGCTCCACAGATGTGCACTGAGGGCCATGTGGGTGCCACGTACCCTGCAGGGACCTGGGGCACAGCGACGAGCGGGAAGGTGACTGCCCGTACTGAGCCTACAAACCAGTGGGGAACAGATGACAAAGAAGTCAGGACACAGACACACCTGTAATTGAGGTAAGTGCCTCCGAGGGAAATGGAAGGAGTCGGTCCGGAGGAGGGCACCCCGAGGGTGGAGGGGTGGGAGTGGCTGCCCAGCTGCAGGCAACAAGAGGGGGTGTCGTCAGTAACAAATTTTAAAACAATAAGAACCCACTAAAAGTCAGTCTGCTTTTTATTATCACTACATACCAGCAATTCTAAACAGCGTCCTCCCCCCAGAATTCTGTTGTTGGTTTAAGACCTCAACAATTGTTTCCGTTACTGTTAATTTTTAGTAATATATATGTAAGTTTCAAATTAGTACATTTGTATTACTTAGCCTTTAAAAACCATTGTATTCTGCTTGGAAGTTAATTTGGGAGAATTCCCAGTCATTGAGCCACTCCTGGGACCAGCTCCCCGAGGTCATGTGGATGCAGAATTGTTCACGCTCACTTCAGAGGAATGCTGTGTCTCGAATCCCCTTTGGACTGTCCTTCATTGAAACAGTCGGTTTGAAATAAACAGTGGTAGCGACTGCGTGACCATTTGGAGTTCTTAGTTGTTTAAAAATTGTCAACTGGGAAGATATCTGAAAGCTGCTAGAATATCCATCCTGAGGAACTACATGTGGACAGGACCGCAATTTCTGGAATTTATTGTGAAATGGGTTTTTTCCCAATTTCTGCCAAACTTATCCTTATGTTTAAGGCTTTCCCTAATTATTTGTGTATCTATTGCTTCACGCGAGAAAGAACATTTCCAAATAAAAATTAATAAAAAATATTCTTCAGTTAATTATGATCAAAGACAAACTGAGAAATCTGCCTAAGCTACTTCTTGAACATAAAAATATGCAAAGATTGGTTTTGACAAAGTCACGGACAAATTTGCAGAAGGCTGGAAAACAAAAAGTACATTGCTATCATTCATTCCCACAATCGACATAGATATATATTTTCCCAAAATGCACTAATGTAATTAAACATTTTTTCTCAAAAAGTTTTTCTCAAAAATTGCATTAATGTAATTAAACAGTATTAATCCATTATTTAAAAATTTTATTGTACTATATATGTTTTACTTTATTTTTTACTATGATGAATCCACATACAGAATTCAATAAAAGAAAATTTGCACTGCATTTTTTATTGGCCAGTTAACTATTCATATCATGATTATTATTGAAAATCATGTATAGAAAAGGGATATTTAAAAAAAAAAAATCTATTCTGGGGACGCCTGGGTGGCTCAGTTGTTAAGTGTCAGCCTTCAGCTCAGATCATGATCCCAGGGTCCTGGGACTGAGCCCCACATCGGGCTCCCTGCTCGGTGAGAAGCCTGCTTCTCCCTCTCCCACTCCCCTTGCTTGTGTTCCCTCTCTCGCTGTGTCTCTCTCTGTCAAATAAATAAATAAAATCTTAAAAAAAAAATCGATTCTGGATATCAAATACTCTAGGTGTGCCCCTGCAGTCAGGGAAGTCTTCCCTTGAGTAAGCGAAATCCCAGCTGAGCTTTGAAGGGTGAGTTGGAGATGGCCAGGGAAAGAGGGTACTCCAGGCAGAGAAAAGATCACATACAAAGGCCCTGTGTCAAGGCAGAGGGAACAACTCAACACTGAACTGTGGCTAGAGCAGAGTCAGCAAAGGGGAAGGACCACAAGCTGAGACCCCAGAGGGCAGCAAGGCCATGTGATTGGAATGGGATTTGGTTGGACTGTGAGAAAACCCAAAATAAGTGACTTAAATTAGATCACATTTCTGTCTCCCATAAGAAAAACTCAAAGGTGGGCATGTGTGTGCATAGCAGTGTCAGGGACCAGGCCCCTTTTGTCTTGTTGCTCCTCTGGCCCCAGTATTGGCTTCCTCCTCATGGTCCAAGATGGCTGCTTGAGTGTCAACCATCATGTACGCATTCTAGTCAGCAGGAAAGATGAAGGGGCAAAGGAAGCCCCACCCCCACACACACAGAAGAACCCAATACCTGCCTGCATCCAATCAGTCAGGATTTAATCATTTGGCCCAACCTAGCTACAAGGGAGGCTGGGGAAATGGGATCTTTATTGAAAAGGCCTTGTGCCGGGCCACTAACAAGGGCTTCTCTTTCTAAAGAAGGAAAGAATGGATAATGGGGAAGGATACATGTCTGCCACACCATGAAAAGAAGCTTAGTCTTTTTCCTAAAAGCAATAGTGAGCCATTGAAGGTTTGAAGAACAAGAGTAGTGTGATCATACCTTCATTTGAAGATGGTAAGGAATGGCTGGCCAGCTGCGGTGGCTTCAGGGAGGCAGGAGGAGGCTCCCACAATGGTCCAGGCACAGTGGTATGGTGGCGGAGTGGACGTTAAGAGGGAGAGGAAGAAATCAAAGATGCCAACACTGCTAGCTGGAGGAACACTTATTAAGATTGGCCAGAGTGGAAGAGAAGCAAGTTTGTGGGTAACATCATGAGTTTAGTTTGGACTTGTGATGCCCGAGGTGCCTGTAAGACATCCAAAAGGGGCTGTTGGCGGGCAGTTGGATATACAAGTCCAGAGCACAAAGAGCAGTCTGAAGGGCAAACAGGAGTGAGGGGGTCATGGTGAGGAGATGTTATTTAATGCCACAGGCCAGACGAACACACATAAGTGCAAGGGTGAAGGCTGAGCCTGGGAACTCTACCAGCGACAGGCTGGGAGGAGATGGTGCAGAAGGAGACAGAAAGAGAGACCAAACATCAGATGAACAGAAGAGAGAGGACTTACGGAAGCCAAGGGAATTCAGTGTTTAGAGAAGAAAGAGAAGGTCTTCCCTGCCCTGGCCTTTCCTGACCTGTACTGATGCAGAAGCAGGAAAATGATGAGAAGACCCCAAGTCAGGAGTCAGCAGACCTGGCCCCAACACCTCCCCTACCAGAACTCGATTCCTGATCTGTAAAATGGGGCCAAGGCACCAACCCTATTGTGTAGCCTCACTTGTTGCCTCTGTAACACCATTCCTCCTGATTCCCTAACAGAACCGCAGTTTTATTGGAGTAACTATGGCAGAGACTGCCAATGGCCTCAATATCCATTCTCCTTTCTTCCATAGAAATGGAAATGTCAGCTGGCTAAAGACTACATTTCCCAGCCTCCTTTGCAGTAAAGGGTGGTCATGTGACTGCAGTGAGTTGTGTTACTAGAGGGGAACCCTGAGCTTAGGGAACCTGAATCTTTTATTTTTTATTTATTTTTTATTTTTTAAAGATTTTATTTATTTATTTGACAGAGAGAGACACAGTGAGAGAGGGAACACAAGCAGGGGGAGTGGGAGAGGGAGAAGCAGTCTTCCCACCGAGCAGGTAGCCCGATGCGGGGCTGGATCCCAGGACCCTGGGATCATGACCTGAGTGGAAGGCAGATGCTTAACGACTGAGCCACCCAGGCGCCCCAGAACCTGAATCTTTTAAAACGGGATCTTAACAAACTTGCCCTTTAACCTGGAGGAAAACACTATCTTCTAAGGCTGTTCGCTATATGAACCTCTTTGAGAGATGTGCAGAAATAGGAGGGACCCATGGAGAATTAGTTCTTTCCCAGCATTGCAGTAATACTGGATTTTGAATGAGCAGTGGTGTAATTATGGCCACTGAGATATGCAGATGAATTGTTAGCAGCTTCCAAGAAAGCCCTCTTCTTTCATCCTACGTTGTCGCGTCTAGACATGACACTTGCTGACAGGCAGCCATCTTGTGACGGTAAAGAAAAACATGGCAGGGGCTCCTGGGTGGCTCAGTCGTTAAGCGTCTGCCTTCGGCTCAGGTCATGATCCCAGGGTCCTGGGATCGAACCCCGCATCAGGCTCCCTGCTCAGCCAGGAGCCTGCTTCTCCCTCTCCCACTCCCCCTGCTTGTGTTCCCTCTCTAGCTGTCTCTCTCTCTCTCTCTCTCTCTGTCAAATAAATAAAATAAAAAATCTTTAAAAAAAAAAAAAAAGAAAAACATGGCTGACCCCCTGGCGATGGCAGAGACGGAGGTTGAAAATAGCCTTAGTACTTGAGGATGCTGTGGAGCCACTCAGCCAGCACTGGAACCACTTCACCTCTTGCCATCTTGTTACAAGAAAGCAGAAATGTCCTCATTGTGGAAGCCATTTGAGTCAAGTGTCGGCTTGAGGCATCCTGAATCTGGCTTCTTGGGGTCCCTTCCAGCTCTGAGGTCTATGGTTGTATGATGCCCCCTCACTCCACTCCAACACACTGCTCCCACATCCTATGAAGCTCCAAGGCGGGGCTCCCGCATTTCTACTGGGGAAGTACATGCAGGAGTGGAATGGAGGCAAGGCCATTTCCCCTGCAGGCTCCAAGGGGAGCTTATTCCACCTCACATTTGTCCCCACTGGAATCCCCAGCGGGGCCCTGAGGATGGCCCTCAGTGGGGAGCTGCGCAACCTTGGGGGAAGGTTACTCAGAGGGGAGTTTGGACCACCATGGGGAGACTTGGGGGTTGGTGGAGGGGACCCTGAGGAGGAGCGGAGCCAGGTGACACACTCAGCAATTTCAGTGTGGTTTGGGGCTGTGAGTGACAGATGGTTTGTCAGATCAGTTCATCAGGACTAATGGGCTGCTCTGTTACCGCCCACGGAACACGCTGGGTGCAGATCTGAACATTTGAAAGGGAGCTTTCTGGAGACACTGGCTTTTAAGCCAAACATGAATCTAACGGTGGGGGGGATTTCAAGCACTTTGAACAAGCCGGTGGGGCATACTTAGGGGAAAGGCAGGGATTTTATCACTCCTCAAATCCTCAAACGACCCTCCTTCTCAAGTCAAAAGCAGGGATGCCTGGGTGGCTCAGTCGGTTGGGCGTCTGCCTTTGGCTCAGGTCATGATCCCAGGGTCCTGGGATCGAGCCCCGCATTAGGCTCCCTGCTCGGCGGGAAGTCTGCTTCTCCCTCTCCCACTCCCCCTGCTTGTGTTCCCTATCTTGCCGTCTCTCTCTCTCGGTCAAATAAATAAATAAAATGTTTTTTAAAAAATAAATAAAAATTAAAAAAAATAAAAATACTTCATTGCAGGGCTGCCAGGCTGGCTCAGTCAGTACAGCGCGCGACTCTTGATCTCAGGGTCATAAGTTCAAACCTCATGCTGGGTGTAGAGATGACTTAAAAACAAAACAAAACACAACTTTATTGCTAAAAAATACTAACCATCATCTGAGCTTTCAGCGAGTTGAAGTCACTGATCACAGATATAATAATAATGAATAACAAATATAATACTAATGAAAAAGTTTGAAATATGATGAGAATTACCAAAACATGACAAAGAAACGCCAAGTGAGCAAAGGCTGTTAGGAAAATGATGCCAACAGACTTGCTCAATGTAAGGTTGCCACAAAACTGCAGTTTGTAAAAAAAAAAAAAAATGCAATGTCTTTGAAGCACAATAAAGCAAAGCACAAGAAGATAAGGTATGTCTGTAAAGCTTTATTTGGGCAACTGTGATGGGCCAGGCACCAGCTTAGATGTTCTACATCTATTTCCTTTATTTTTTTTAAGTAACCCCAAGCCCAACATGGGGCTTGAACTCACAACTCCGAGATCAAGAGTTGCACGCTCCACCAACTGAGCCATGTATTTCCTTTTTTAATCCTCATGCCAACCCTCTAAGATGGATATTAGCATCCCATTTGGCTGAGAGACGGAAGCACCACAACCACCAAGCGGCAAAGCCAGGACTTGAACCTCAGTCTCTCTGACCCTATCCCCAGCAGGAGCTAACATTTGGGCCACATGCTTTATCAGCAACACTCCCCTTAACAAGCCTACCCGCCCTTGCTGGACCCATCAGAGCCCACCACTATGCTACATTGGCTCTCCCCTCCACTCCTGGAAGCGGCATCAATCTTTACTCACGTAAATCTTCCAACACAGCACAGGGCGGCAGCCACATGAGTCATCCTGGAAATGGCTCCTCCAGCCCCCATCAAGCCTTCAGATGACTGCAGCCCTGGCCAACATCTTAACTGCAATCTCATGACAGACTCCAAACTACAACCACTCAGCTAAGCAGCTCCCAGATTCCTGACTCCTACTTATTACATTTTGGAGTGACTTCTTACTCATCAATAGGTAACTAAGGCATACCTCATTCAGGGTCAAGCCCCTCCTGGCTGTGTGACCGTGGGCAACTTTACCTCTCTGGGCATATTGTTTCTCCGGTTCAGACCTTTCTGCTGAACTCCAGACCAATGCAATCAGCAACCACCATCAAGGTCCCTCCGGCATGGGCACTTAGCATGGCTCAAATATCTCTTAAATCCACTTCCCACCATGGCTCAGGCCCTCATCGACTCTCCCTTCAATTACTGAAACAGCCTCCTCACCAATTCTACTGCCTTGTATAAGGCTGCAAATAACAAAATCCCAAAATACCATATAAAGAACTTCTAAAACTCAACACCCCAAAAATGAAAAATCCACATAAAAAATGGACAGAAGACATAGACATTTTTCCAAAGAAGCCATCCAGATAGATGGCCAACAGACACATGAAAAGGTGTTCATCATCACTTACCATCAGGGAAATGCAAATCAAAACTACAATAAGATACCACCTCATACCTGTCAGAATGGCTAAAATCAACAATACAGGAAACAACAGGGGTTGGTGAGGATGCAGAGAAAGGGGAACCCTCACGTACTGTTGGTGGGAATGCAAACTGGTGCAGCCACTCTGGAGAACAGTATGGAGGTTCCTCAAATACTTAAAAATAGAGCTACCCTATGATCCAGCAATTGTAGTACTAGGTATTTACCCAAAGGATACAAAAATACAGATGCAAAGGGATACATGCACCCCTATGTTTATAGCAGTGTCATCTACAATAGCCAAATTAATGAAACAGCCCAAGTTTCCATCGATTGATGAATAGATAAAGAAGACGTGGTACACACACACACACACACACACACACACACACACACTCACACACACGAATATTACTCAGCCATAAAAAAGAATGAAATCTTGCCATTGGCAACAACATGGATGGAGCTAGAGAGTATAATGCTAAGTGGAATAAATCAGTCAGAGAAAGATAAATGCCATATGATTTCACTCATATGTGGAATTTAAGAAACAAAACGAGAAAGGGGAAAGAGAGAGAGAGAGACAAACCAAGAAACAGACTCTAAACTATAAAGAACAAACTGATGGTTACCAGAGGGGAGAGGGGTGGGGGATAGATGAAACAGGTGATGGGGATTAAGGAGTGTACTTGTGATGAGCACCAGGTGATGTATGGAAGTGTTGAATCACTATATTGTGCACCTGAAACTAATATTACACTGTATGTTCACTGGAATTTAAACTTTAAAAAAATCCCAAAATACCAGTGGATTAGACTAGACATAAGTGTATTTCTCTCACACATTCAAGAAATCCAAAGGCAGGCAGTCCAGGGTTAACCTGGGGCTACCACAGAGCCAGGAACCCAAGCTGTTTCTATCCAATGGCTCAGTGGTGTGTGGCTTTCATTCTCAAAGTTTTCTCATGGTCTAAAATAGCTGCTAGAGCTCCAGCCATCATGTCCACATTCTAGCCATTAGAAAGGTGTAACTGGAAAACAATAAAACATCCTTCCCTTTAAAAACGTTTTACTTATTTTCCACTGACCACATCTAGCAAGGGAGGCAAGGAAACAGTTTATTTTGAGGGTCATCCTGTGCTCAGATAAAAATACAGAAATTTTGTACTCAGGAGGAAGGGGAGATCAGGCATGTAGGACAACTGGCAGCCTTTGCAGCACCCTCCACACTGCTGCTCAGTAAAGGGTTTTATTATTACTTTTGGTTTTTGTTCTTCATTATAAAAATAATATAGTATAGAAAGCTGAGGCCCAGAGAGGGGTCACAGAGAGTTGGTGGCTGTGCCAGAAGTAGACTCCCCAGCCGTGGTCCCTCTCCACTCTGTCCTCAGTTTTCTCAGCAGGGATTATTTTATAATTGGAGCAATGAAACACATAAACATACAACAAAAGAGCATTCTAGTTTTGACCTAAGTTACAAAGGAAATTGAAAGAAAATATTTATAGTTACAGCTTTTAAAATAACAAAGAAGGGGCAAATATGCCCCCATATTTGAAGGAGGCAAACTCTTTCCTGGCTCAGTTCTTGGAATCAGGAAAAATTATCACACTTTCTTTGCACCTCAGGCTCTGTGCCTCGAACCTATAGAATAGAGTCTGGTTTTTTTCTTATAAATATAAATCTGTTACTGTTGGGTGATAGTAATTGGGAGCAAAAATGGAATGTGTTTGAGCTGTTTCATTTTTAAAAGCTGACATAATATGAAAGAAATGAACCCAAATTTAAGATTTATCCTTTAAGGTACATGCAGAGTGTTAACAGTGTTGGGACTGAGTACAAGGGACTTTCTCTGTGGGGTTACCAATCTCTGTACCATTTGAACCTTAAAAGAAGTATGGATTGCACATATAAATGGGGGGGGAAGGTATTTAAAATCAAATATAGCCAATACCTTCTCTAAATAAAATAACAGGTGCTCATTATAGAAAATACAGAAATATACAAAAAGACAATTTTAATTACCTCCGATTTCACCCTTCAGAGAGAGCCCCACTGTTAATATTTTGATATGCTGCCTTCAATCCTCTAACTTAGGATCATTCTGGATATAGTTCTTGCCAAGATTTATTATGAGAATTTTCAAACAGAGAGCAAAGCTAAAAGAATTGTTCAGTGACCACTTACACCAACCGCCTAGATTCTCCCATTAACATTGTACTGTAGTTGCTTTATCACATAGTTATCCAACTGGATAAGGATGGCTTTTTAAATTATCATACAGTAATAGTAACCTCTTTTGTTGTGTAGTTCTATGAATTTTACATGTATAGGCGTATGTAACCACCACAATCAGGATTCAGAACAGTTCCATCATCCCCAAGTAATCCCCCCCCTTTTTTAATTTTTTTAATAGAGAGAGAGAAAAAAATGGGCAGAGGGAAAAGGAGAAAGAGAATCTTCAGCAGGCTCCACCTCCAGCACGGAGCCTGCTGTGGGGCTCGATCTCACAACCCTGAGATCATAACCTGAGCTGAAACCAAGAGTCAAATGCTTAACCAACTGAGCTACCCGGGTACCCCACAGAGGATTCCCTCTTGCCATCCCCTTCTAAGCATGCTTTTCCCCACCCTGAAGCCCTGGGAACAACTGGTCTATTTTCAGCACCATTGTTTTGTATTTTTTTAGAATGTCACATAAATTGAACCATACAGCATGTATCCTTTGAGACTGGCTTCTTGCAATCATGTTATGTGTAGCAAGAGTTTGTTCTTTAGGAGGCACTTAAATATATAAAGCAAATCTTTACAGACATAAAGGGAGAAATTGACAGTAATACACTAATAGTAGGGGACTTTAACACTCCACTTACATCAGTGGATAGATCATCCAGACAGAAAATCAATAAGGAAATATTGGCCTTAAATGACACATTAGACCAGATGGACTTGATAGATTTATATAGAACTTCCATCAAAAGCAACAGAAAACACATTCTTCTCAAGTGTACATGGAGCATTCTCCGGGACACATTAAGCTACAAACAAGTCCCAGTAAATTCAAGAAGACTGAAATTATATCAAGCATCTTTTCCAACCACAAGGCTATGAAACTAGAAATCAATTACAAGAAAACTGGAAAAAAAAAAAAACAACCCACAACACATTAAGACTAAACAACATGCTACTAAACAACCAATGGGTCAACAAAGAAATCAAAAAAATTTAAAAATACCTGAAGACAAATGAAAATGGAAACACAACTTCCCAAAATCTATGGGATGCAGCAAAAGCAGTTTCAAGAGGGAAGTTCATAGCAATACAGGACTACCTCAACAAATAAAATACTCAACCACACAATCTAACTTTACACCTGAAAAAGAACAAACAAAGCCCAAAGTTAGCAGAAGGAAGGAAATAATAAAGACCAGAGCAGAGGGGCGCCTGGGTGGCTCAGTCGTTAAGCGTCTGCCTTCGGCTCAGGTCACGATCCCAGAGTCCTGGGATCGAGTCCCACATCGGGCTCCCTGCTCCGCGGGAAGCTTGCTTCTCCCTCTGCCACTCCCTGCCACTCTGCCTGCTTGTGATTCCTCTCTCTCTCTCTGTGTCAAATAAATAAATAAAATCTTTAAAAAAAAAAAATAAAATAAAATAAAGACCAGAGCAGAAATAAATGAAAAAGAGACAAAAACAAAACAAAAACAAAAACAAAAACAAAACAAAACAAACCAAGACACATACACACAATAGAAAAGATCAGTGAGGGGCGCCTGGATGGTTCAGTCAGTTAAATGTCTGACTCTTGGTTTCAGCTCAGGTCATGATCTCAGGGTCGTAAGATCAAGCCCCACGTTGGGCTCCATGCTCAGCACGGAATCTGCTTGAGATTCTCTCTCCCCTCTGCCCCTACTCCCATTCTCTCTCTCTCAAATAAATAAAATCTTTTAAAAAAAGGAAAGATCAATGAAATGAAAAGCTGGTTTCTGGAAAAGATAAACAAAATTAATAAACCCCTAATCAAACTCATTAAGAAAAAAAAAGAGGGGAGGGGCGCCCCACTGGCTCAGTCAGTGGAGTGTGTGACTCTTGATCTTGGGGTTGTGAGTTCAGGCCCCATGTTGGGCATAGATTACTTAAAAATAAAATCTTAGGGGCTCCTGGGTGGCTCAGTTGTTTAAGTGTCCAACTTTCGGTTTTGGCTCCAGTCATGATCTCAGGTCATGAGATTGAGCCTGGCATTGGGTTCTGCGTTGTGTGTGGAGTCTGCTTAAAATTCTCTCTCTGCCCCTCCCCCCTCCTGTGCTCACGATCTCAGTCTCTCTTTCTAAAATAAAATAAAATAAAATAAAATAAAATAAAATAAAATAAAATAAAA
>NW_022589714.1:47980468-48083761 GCF_004348235.1 Phoca vitulina | reverse complement strand
AATAAAATAAAATAAAATAAAATAAAATAAAATAAAATAAAATAAAAATAAACTCAAATGGATAAAAGACTTGAATGTAAGACCCCAAACCATAAAAATCCTAGATGATAACATAGGCAGTAAGCAATTTGACATTGGTCTTAGCAATATGTTTTTTGGACCAGTCTCCTCAGACAAAGACAACTAAAGCTAAAATAAACAAATGGGACTACATCAAACTGAAAAGCTTTTTCACAGTGAAGGAAATCAACAAAATAAAAAGGCACCTTACTGAATGGGAGAAGATATTTGTAAATTGTACATCCAATAAGGGATTAATATCCAAAATATATTAAGAACTCATACAACTTAATATTTAAAAAAACAAACAACTTAATTAAAAAATGGACAGAAGAGAGGCGCCTGGGTGGCTCAGTCAGTTAACTGTTTGCCTTCAGCTCAGGTCATGATCCCAGGGTCCTGGGATCGAGTTCGGCGTCAGGCTCCCTGCTCAGCGGGGAGCCTGCTTCTCCCTCTCCCTTGGCTGCTCCCCCTGCTTGTGCTCTCTCTCTCTCTCTCTCTGTCAAATAAATAAATAAAATCTTTAAAAAATAATAAAAATTAAAAATGGGCCGAAGACATTTTTCTAAAGAATAGACATTTTTCTTTTTCTTTTTCTTTTTTAAGATTTTATTTATTTATTTGACAGAGAGAGACACAGCAAGAGAGGGAACACAAGCAGGGGGAGTGGGAGAGGGAGAAGAAGGCTTCCCGCGGAGCAGGGAGCCCGATGATGCCGGGCTCGATCCCCAGGATCCCAGGACCCTGGGATCATGACCTGAGCTGAAGGCAGACACTTAATGACTGAGCCATCCAGGCGCCCCTATTTTTTTTTTTTAAGATTTTATTTATTTGACAGAGACACAGAGAGAGAGGGAACACAAGCAGGGGGAGCGGGAGAGGGAGAAGCAGGCTTCCTGCTGAGCAGGGAGCCCAATGCGGGGCTTGATCCCAGGACCCTAGGTCATGACTTGAGCTGAAGGCAGACGCTTAACGACTGAGGCACCCAGGCGCCCCAGAATAGACATTTTTCTAAAGAAGACACACAGATGGCCAGCAAGCACCAGAATAAGTGCTCAATGTCATTCACCATCAGGGAAATGCAAATCAAAACCAAATTGAGATATCACCTCACACCTGTCAGATTGGCTGTTATCAAAAAGACAAAACATTACAAGTGTTGGTGAGGATGTGGGGAAAGGGTAACCCTTGTGTGCTGTTGGTGGGAATGTAAATTGGTGCAGGCAATATAGAAAACAGTGTGGAGGTTCCTCAAAAAATTACAAAAAAAATGAAAACACCAATTCAAAGAGATATCTGCACCCCTATATTCACTGAAGCATTATTTACAATCAAGATATGGAAGCAACCTAAGTCTCCATCAATAAATGAATGGATAAAGAAGATGTGATATGTATATACATATATATACACATACACACACACAATGGAATATTACTCAGCCATACAAAACGAAAACTTGCCATTTGTGACAACATGGATGGACTAAGTGAAATAAGTCAGACAGAGAAAAGCAAATACTATATGATTTCATTTATATGTGGAATCTAAAAAAAAAAACAACAAATGAACAAACAAAAAACAGAAACAGACTCTTAGGTATAAGAAACAAATTATTGGTTATCAGAATGGGGAGGAGTGGGGGCATGGACAACGCAGGCAGAGGGGTTTAAGAGGTACAAACTTCCAGTTATAAAATAAATAAGTCATGGGGTATAATGTACAGCATAGGGAATATAGTCCAATAATATTGCAATAACTTTGTATGGTGACAGACAGTAACTAGACTTATCGGGGGATAATGTCATAATGTATAAAAATATAGAAGCACTGGGCGCCTGGGTGGCTCAGATGGTTAAGCGTCTGCCTTCGGCTCAGGTCATGATCTCAGGGTCCTGGGATCGAGTCCCGCGTCGGGCTCCCTGCTCCTTGGGAGCCTGCTTCTCCCTCTGCCTCTCTCTCTCTCTGTCTCTAATGAATAAATAAATAAAATCTTTAAAAAAAAATATATATATATATAGAAGCACTATGATGTACACCTGAAACTAAAAGGATATTCTATGTCAATGACTGAAGGAAGGAAAGAAGGAAGGGAGGAAGGGAGGAAGGGAGGGAGGGAAGGAGGGAGGGAGGATATTGTTTTGTTTATTTTTACTGCTGAATAGTATTCCATAAATGAACACAGTTCACTTACCCACTCCAATTTGGTCTGTTTCCAACTTTTGGTGATTTTGAATAAAGCAGCTACCAACATTCTTGTACAGCTGTTTGTGTGCATGTAAGTTTTCATTTCTCTAAGGTAAATATCCAGGAGTGGGATTGCTGGGTCATGGCAGTTGTAATTTGCACTTACCCAGTGGCTAATGATGTGGAGCATCTCAGCATGGGCTTATTTGCCATCTGTATATCCTCTTGGATGAAGTGTCTGTTTAACTCTTTTGCCCATTTAAAATTGGTTGGTCCTTTTCTTATTGCTGAGTTTTAAGAATTTTTGTGTATTCTGGATAAAGGTCTTTTGTCAAATATGTGATTTGTAAATATTCCCTCTCAGCCTATAACTTGTCTATTCATTCCCTTAACAGACACTGCTAATAAATTGATGCAGTCCAGCTTGTCAATTTCTTTTCTTCCCTGGATCATAGTTTTAGCATCATATTTAAGAACTCTTTGACTAACCCCAGGCCATGAAGATTTTCTCCTATGCTTTCTTCCAGACCTTTTATAGTTTTAGGTTTCAGATCTATGATTCATCTTGAGCTAATTTTAGTATAATGCGTGAGGTTTAGGACAAGGTGTTTTTGGTGTTTTGTGGGTTTTTGGTTTTGTTTTGTTTTTGCATATAGGTGTCCAGTTGTTCCAGCCCCATTTGTTGGCAAGTTGTTCGCACCTTTGTCAAAGCCAACTGGCCATATTTGTGTGGGTCTACTTCTGGACTCTATTCTGCTTCACTGATCCACTCACTGTGTCTGTTCCTCAGAACACACTACACTCTTTTTTTCTTTATAATAGCGTTATTTTTTATTTAAGATTTTATTTATGAGAGAGAGAGAGGGCATGGGCACGCACAAGAGTGGCGGGAGGGGCAGAGGGAGAAGGAGAAGCAGACTCCCCACTGAGCAGAGAGCCTAACTCTGGCTCCATCCCAGGACCCCGAGATCATGACCTGAGCCAAAGGCAGACGCTTAACTGACTGAGCCACCTGGGCGCCCCAGAGCACACTATACTCTTGATTTCTGTTGCAAGTTGTGGTGTAGTAAATGCTAGAACCAGACAACATAATTCCTCTGACTTTATTCTTCCTTTTTGAAATTGAACTATCCTAATTTCTCTGCCTTTCCACTTAATTTTACAATCAGCTTGTCTATATCTACAAAAATTCCTGCTGGGGTTGGACTGGAATTATGTTACATCTACAGATCACTTTTATGGGTTGAATTGTGTCCCCGCAAAAGATATGTTGAAGTTCTAACCTGGGCCACATCACCTCAGAATGTGATTTTATTTATTTATTTTTAAATATTTATTTATTTGAGATAGAGTGCGCAGTGGGGGAGGGTCAGAGGGAGAGAGAGAATCTCAAGCAGACTCCATGCCCAGTGCATGAGACTGACGCGGGGCTCGATCTCACAACCCTGAGATCATGACCGGAGCTGAAATCAAGAGTCTGATGCTTAACCAACTGATCCACCCAGGCGCCCCCTAGAATGTGATTTTATTTGGAACTAGGACCATAGTAGATGTAGTTAAGATGAGATCATAGTGGAGCAGGGTGGGTCCTTAATCCAATACGACCAAGGTCCCTATAAGAGAAGAGACACAGACATACAGAGAGAATGAGTGTGATGAGAGGCAGATATGGAAGCGCTGCAGCTTCAAGCCAAGAACACCAAGGATGTGGGCAAGCCACCAGAAGCTGGAAGAGGCAAGGAAGGATCCTCCACTAGAGGCTTCAGAGACAGTAATCAAATCCTGTGGATTTCGGACCTCTAGCTTCTCCACCTGTGAGACATGAGTTTCTTTTCTTTCCTATTCTTTTTTAAGATTTTATTTGTTCATTTGAGAGTGAGAGAGATCATGAGCGGGGGGAAGGGTAGAGGGAGAAGCAGACTCCCCGCTGAGCAGGGCGCCTGTCGCAGGACTCAATCCCAGGAGCCCAGGATCATGACCTGAGCTGAAGGCAGAGGCTTAACCGACTAAGCCACCCAGGCACCCCTGAGACATGAGTTTCTGCCGTTTTAAGCTACCCAGTTTGTGTGCTTTGTCAGGGCGACCCTAGGAACTGAGCACAATCGGTATGGGGAGAAATGACAGCTTTTCTCTGTTGGGTTTTTCCCATCCATTAACACGGTACGTCCCTCTTTATTTAGATCTTGGTTGCTTTCATCACCATTTTATAGTTTTCAGCATAGACATCCTGTGTATGTTGGATTTATACCCAAGTGTTTCTTGTTTTCCTTCTTTCTTTTTGGATTTTTTTTTTTTTAAGATTTTATTTATTTGAGAGAGAGAGACACAGCGAGAGAGGGAACACAAGCAGGGGGAGTGGGAGAGGGAGAAGCAGGCCACCCGCCGAGCCGGGAGCCCGATGCGGGGCTGGATCCCAGGACCCTGGGATCATGACCTGAGCCGAAGGCAGACGCTTAACGACTGAGCCACCCAGGCGCCCCTTTTTGGATCTATTATAATAGTATTGTCTTTTTAATTCGTTTTCAAGTGTTCATTTCGAGCATAAAGAAATAGGATTGATTTTTGTGTGTTAATCTTGTAACTTGCAGCCATGATGAACTCAGTTATTGTAAGAGTTCTAGAAATCTTTTTTTAAAAGATTTTATTTTAGGGGCGCCTGGGTGGCTCAGTCGTTAAGCGTCTGCCTTTGGCTCAGGTCGTGATCCCAGGGTCCTGGGATCGAGCCCCACATCGGGCTCCCTGCTCGGCGGGAAGCCTGCTTCTCCCTCTCCCACTCCCCCTGCTTGTGTTCCCTCTCTCGCTGTGTCTCTCTCTGTCAAATAAATAAATAAAATCTTTAAAAAAAAAAAAAAAAAGATTTTATTTTACTTATTTCTAAAAAAGATTTTTTTTATTTATTTATTTTAAAGATTTTATTTATTTATTTGACAGGTTGAGACACAGTGAGAGGGGGAGTGGGAGAGGGAGAAGAAGGCTCCCGGCCGAGCAGGGAGCCCAATGCGGGGCTCGATCCCAGGACCCTGGGACCATGACCCGAGCCGAAGGCAGATGCTTAACGACTGAGCCACCCAGGCACCCCAAGATTTTATTTATTTATTTGAGAGAGAGAGAGCACAAGCAGTTGGAGGGGCAGAGGGAGAGGGAGAAGCAGACTCCCTGCTGCTCAGAGAGCCCGATGTAGGACTCGATCCCAGGACCCTGGGATCATGACCTGAACCGAAGGCAAATTGCTTAACCAACTGAACCACCCAGGCGCACCTTAAATGCTCTGCTCAGCGGGGAGTCTGCTTCTCCTCTTGTCCCTCCCCCTTGCTCATGCTCTCTCTCTCTCAAATAAATAAATAAAAATCTTTTTAAAAACCTGCAAAAAAAAAAAAAGATTTTATTTTTAACTAATCTCTACACCCAACATGGGGCTCAAACTCACAACCGCAAGATCAAAAATCGCATGCTCTTGCGACTGAGCCAGCCAGGTGCCCTGAGTTCTAGAAATCTTTAGCAGTTCTGATGGCATTTACTCTCTTTGAAAAAATATATATTAATTGCTACAAAACATTCCATGATACTTCACTCTTTAGGTTAGCAATTCCCTCCTGTTGGACATTCACATTGTTTTCTTTTATTATTATTACTATTATTATTAATGATGGAATGAATTTGATTCTGGGACATAAATCCCTGACCTCTTTTCTAACTGTGTGAGAGCAAGGATTCCTAGAAATGGGATTACAGGTCAAAGGGCTGGGCCCTCCTCAAGTACTACACATGGCTCAGCTACTTTCCAGAAAGGTCAAACTAACTCATTCCCATCAGCTACATGTGAGACCACTCAGCGTGCTGAAACATTGCCAGCACTGGGAATTATCATTTTAAAGCTCTTTGCCATTTGATAGGAGAAAGATAGTATTTCCCTTGCACTTTAAAGTAATCCTTTCTAAAATGCCAACCTGTCCCACCCCTGCTAAAAACCTTCCATGGCTCCCTATTACCTTTGGAATAAAGCTGAGACCCCAGCTGACAGGTAAGCGCCCCAATATCAGCTCCCATTTACTCCATTGTCAAATTCTGTGGCTTCCTTTCCCTGTACCTGGCACTACAGCATGGCTGGCTCTTTCTGAAACCCACTGCAAAAGCGCCTTCCCTGCAAGGCTCTGCCCATACTGTCTACTCTGCCCAGAACGCAGGTGTGCTCGCCCTGTCGGCCCCTTCGCAAGGTATCCAAGAGAGGTTGAGCATGTCCGATCTGGAGCCAGACTGACTGCCTTCCAGCCCAGCTCTGCTGCGTGGCCTTGGGAAAGTTATTCAGCCTCTCTGTGCCTGCATTACTGCATTTGTAAGGTGGCAGGAAGAACAGCAGCCACTTCAGAGTGTTGTTGGTAAGGATTCCATGAGTTAATAAAAGTATCAGAACCGTGTCTGGCCCTTTGTAAGTATTAATACATCTTAGCTACTACTATTATTACTGTTATTCATAGCTGCCCCCCCCAACCTGGCCTGTCACCCATGGGAAACAGGCCACATCACTCCTCTCACTCCACTGTGTTGCTTCTTAAATGCATGAGCCTCACGTTTCTCACTGAGATGAAGCTAACAACCCCACACACCCGTTCAGACTCACTGTGATGACTTAAAGGTCTAATAGGTATCCAAGTGCTTTTGAATGTTGTGTATCACTCTGCTGAGGGTTGTCATCTCTGCCCACCCCTTCTCTTGGGAGGAAGAGCAGGGTGTGAGAGCTCCAATTCCCTGGGCGCCTAGCACCATGCTGCCTCATTCAGGGCACACCCTGCAGCCCGGCAGTCAGGGCCCTGGCAGGACGCCGAACCCACCCCAGGGGCTTCAGGAGGCTTTAACGGAGGGCCGCTGGTGGAGTGAAGAGGATCCATGTGGGGCAGGGCGGGTAGCATCGGCACCAGCAATGGGCAGGACGTCATTGTGTCAATGTGACTCCCAGGGCTGAAAGGGTAAAGGGCAGATGTACGCGGAGCTGAAGATGCAGGGCAAGTCACAGCCGCAGCCGGACCAGGGGCCAAAGCAGGGCCGGGGCCAGGGAAAGAGTACCCTGACTTCTCCTTCCCTCCGATCCCCTTCCAGTGGGTGCTGCCCAACAGAAAGCCAGCTGGCAAGGGGGCCCAGGCCCAGGAACGGTCAGAGCAGGGGCGGATGGGGAGGGTAAGGGGGTGGATGAAGGGGGACTAACAAGCACAGGGGGGCAGGATTACCCACCACCACCACCTCCCATTTTGCAGATGAGGAGATTGAGGCCCAGAGACAGGAAGACACTTGCCCACTGTTAGGGAGGTGGTAAGGTGGAGCTGCGAGAGGAAGCAAGCTGGGAGGCATGGTCCCTGGGCCCAGCCGCCCGGGACAGGCTGCCGGCCCCTGGTGTTAGCAGCATGCACTGTGGCAGCGCCCAGGCACCCCTGCCTCCCTCCTCTCCTCCCTCCCTCTCACTGGTCACTTGTCCCTTCCTCTCGCTTGTCTGCCTTGGCCCGCGTGAAGGCTTTTGGTTCTCTCCTTCCTGGGTCTCTGCGTCCTTCTCCACTTTCTCTCCCTCTCCTCCCGATTTCTTAGCCTTCTCGTCTCCGGCTTTCCTGTCTCTGTGTTTCTCTCGGCCGTTCTTTCCTACACGGCTGGCTTCCCATCCACCTCCCCGCCTCCCCCAGAGCTCAGCGTCTCTGCAACTCTCCTCTGGACTGTCCCCGGTGCCACTCAGTCTCCCATCTCCGCCGCGAGCACCCAGTCCCTGCACGCCCCGCCCCCTGTCGCCGGCCCGTCCCTCCGCCCCTGCCGCTCGGTGGCAGGGCCCGGGGGCGGGGACAGCAGGGCTGGCGCGGCGCCCGGCCTGAGTCACACGCATGAGGCAGCGTGAGTCAGGCGCGGAGGGAAGTCCCTACGGAAGGGGCTTTCGGAGCCGCAATCGAATCACAGGGAAAGAGAAAGTGTTCGGACGTTCCTTTGACACAGTGACCTTGTGTGAGCCCGAGCCGGGCACACCCCCGACACCCTACCTGCAGACAACAACACGCCCCCCCGCCCCGCCCCAGCCCACCACCCCCGGGTGCGCGGCCAGGGTCCCACAGGGTGTCTGTTCCCTGCGCCTCCACCCGGCAGTCCCTCTCCCAGCTTCCAAAAGGCTCAGCCAGCACGGCTGGGCAGCGGCCAGACCTCGGCCAGACGTCACACCCCTTCCCCACACCCGGGGCAGGCACGGTGTCAGGAAGGAGCCCCTGCAGGTCGACCAGGTCACCTTGTGGGGCTAGGCTGTGTGGTAGGAGATGGGCAACTTGGGGTCCTTCAGGGGTGAAAGATCCCCTCCCTCAGGCTCTCCTCCTCACCCTCTGAGATTGGCCTGGGATCAGATCGGCTGGATTCAATTAAACAAATCTTTATTGAACACCTATAATAAAATCCAGTGCCAGCCTCTAAAAACCTGGGATAGGACCAAGAAGACCATGAACAAAATATGTTGACTCCTGCCCTCGGAGAGCAGATATTGGGAAGGGGGGGGCAATAAATAATAAGCGAAGAATCAAGAATCTAGACCAGCATTGTCCACGGAAATAGAAGGGAAGGCACATATGTGAGCTTTTCTGGTAGCCATATTAAAATGGTAAAAAAGAAATACATGAAATGAACTTGAATAATATATTGCATTTAAGGCAATATGCCCAAATATTATCATTTCAACATATAATCAATATACACAAAAATCAGTATTTCTATGTGTGAGGGTTTTTTTGTTTTTTTTTATCCCAAGTCTTGGAAATCCAGAGTACTTCAGACTTCCGGCACATCTCAATTCAGACTCAGCCCGTTTCAGGTGCTCAGTTGCTGCCTGTGTCTGATGGCAACAGGAATGGGCAGCACCGTCTAGATGTCCGATAAGGGGTATGGAATAAAAAAAGTAGAGCAGGGTAAGGGGGTGGGGAGCGAGGGTGGGGGAGGGGCGGAATTCAGAGCACTGAGACCTGGCGCATTCTCAATCCAAGTCACCTGACCTTGCTGAACCCCAATTTCCTCATCTACAAAATAGAGACAGGAATCCTCCCGTGTGGATAGGAGTAATGAGCACTCATTAAATGTTATTTTGGTCCCCACCCCTCCAGCTGTCTGTACTAGCGGCCAGCGAGTTCGCATAGGCTCCCAATCTCAGAGTCACACCCCTCCACCCCCAACACTTAATGGCCACCAAAGGTGGCTTCCTTCCCACCCCACCCCCAGTCCCTCCACCTTGTATCTATCTCTACCCCTTGCTATAGCAAGATGACTTAACCTCTCTGGACCCTGCTGTCACGGTGGGAGGGATACTGAGAGCTCCGGAAAGTATTGTAGACTGCAGGGGACCAAGCCTCGGCTTAAGCTGAACCCAGGCCAATGCCAAGGCAGGTGGGGGGCACCAGGTGCCAACTTCATCATACTGGGAAGGTGAATTCCATCTTTGAGAACTAGTAGAAGAATTTCTGCCGGAGAAAGACATCCTGCTCCCCAAACCTCCCACCAAGGGCAAAAGTGCCACAAAAAGAGATGCATAGGAGCCGTGCGCAGAGCCCAGGAGCAGGGGTTGAGGAGAGAGGGCCCCAAGCCCCTGGGGTTGCTGTGGGAGGGGTTCTGGATCACCTTCATACACCCCACCTTCAGGGCAGGTAGGCCAACAGGCCAGCAGGCCCACAAGCCCAAGTGAAGGCCAGGATCAACAATTAACCCCTTCCTGGGGGACTCCATGGCTGGGAAGAGGCCCCAGCAAGGCTGGAAGTGGGGGATGGGAGCAGGCCCAGAAGTGGCACAGACAAAGGAGGCAGCAGGGTCTGGGCTTGGGATGCAGACCGCCCTCGCCCCTCACCCCACCCTACCCCCAAAGCCTGGGAATTGGCAGGGCACCCTGGATGGTGACCCAGAAACCTGGCTGTCAGCAGCTCCTGCCTGGCACTGCCCACATCGAGCTCCATTGCTTCCCGCAGGAGTCCCTGGCAGCTGCCAGTGGGGCAAGTCCTTGGATTTTCTCTGCCCACCGGCTCCCTCCTCTACCCCTAGAGACTCACCCCAGACTCTCTAAGGTGGCCCAGATCCTAGTCTCTGTATTTCCTGTCATCCAGACCTCAGAGTGGGGAAAGGGGAAGGGGTGTCCAAGCCTAGGTTTACCCTCAGACTGACACTGCCCACCAGGGCCATTCAGGTATTCTAGTCCCGGAGGACCACCGACCCCCTAGTGGCTGGGTTCCTAGAAAGTAAGAAAGAACGTCAGAACACAATTCAGAAGGGCGCCACTCAATTCGCGGTCAAGACTGGGCCTAGGAGGACCTACGACCCCCAGGCCTCATGGGGTGGGAGAGAGGCCTGAAGGCTGGGTGAGCAGGGAGTAACGAGGTTTAAGCCGGCGGGGAGGGGAGCCGACCAGGCCCGTCCGTCCCCGCCGCCATCTCCTAGCCAGATTCCAGACCAGCAGGCTCGCCCTGCTCCGCCCGCCTCCCTCCTCCTCCGCCCTCCCGCCAGTGGCTACCTCCCCTCCCCCAGCCCGCTTCTCTCCCCTCCCCCAGCCACCCACTTCCTCCGCCCCTCCCCCAGCCCCTTTGGCTCTCATTCATCCATCCATTCACCAAACTTGTGCTGAGCGCCAAGGCCCCCTTAGGCCCTGGTGCGAGGCTCGCGGGTGGGTAGAAGAACAAAACAAAGCCCTGGAGGATTCCGACAAATCCCGGGCCTGGTGTTGGCTCCTCCCCTCACCCCCAGCCCACCTCCTCCTCAACCCAGGCCCCCCGCCCTTCGACCTCCACCCTGCTCGCCTTTCTCTCCTCAGACTCTGGCCCGCCTGTGGGGCCCTGAGCCCAGCCCAGGCATCCCACGTGCTGCTGGGATCAGGCGGGCAGCACGTCCTCCTGCCTATCCCCACTATGGAGACCCCAGAGCCATGCTCTCAGCCCTAAGAAAGGTTCAGGGTGGTCTGGGGGGGGACAGAGCACTGGGGGACCCAGGACATATGCCAAGTGGAGCCGCACTCCACCGCCAGAGGCGGAAGGACCCAGCTGGGACCCCTGCAAGCCCAGAGCTCGGGTAGGAGGGAGCCTCCACAACAAGCGGTGGAGGGTAGTCACTCTTGAAGGCTTCAGGGGTCATATTCCCCTTCCGCAGCCCCAGCATTTAGTCAAGGAATAGAGACAAGAGAAACAACAAGTTAAAGACCACAGGAGAGTCTCCTGAACCCTTGGGGCATGTTCCCAAAAGAGTGTGACGAAGGTGAGAGCAGGTGGCTAAAGCTACAGGCCTTGGGTCCCCAAGTACAAGAGCTGGTTAATGAACTGACATGGACATCCAACCCCAGAGGGCATGTGGCCTGGAGAGAAACCCAGCCCGGGGCCTCAAGCGGGACTCCAGAACGCACTCCAGCCCCCAGAGAACAGGGTCCCTTCAGGCCCCAGAGAACAGGGTCCCAGGCCGGCCCGCAGTCGCTGCCCTAACGCTTCCTTCCACTGGCTCGCACGGTTGGGGCTTTCACAGACTACGGGGCTTTAAAGTGTGTGCACTTTCAGCCGTTCCTGTTTGGGGCCCTGTACATGCAGAGCCTGCTGCACGTGGACGTTGTCAGGTAGCTCCTTTAAATCTTACACTCACCACAGCACGCTCTGGAGAGCTGCCACCACTGCCCAGCCACCAGCAAGCCACCCAGCCGGTCCACCCCAGCCAAAGGGCCAACATGGTTGCCAGTGCTGCCAGTTCCTGCTGACTAAACCTGAGACCAAGGGGGGAAAAAAACACATTTCCCCTGATTGCTGGCAAACCGAAAGATCTAGAGGTAGTGCCCCCTAGAAATGAGTCTGTGCAGATCACATGACAACAATGGTACAGTGATTTTAACACAGTGAGACAAAAAGCGGATGTCTCTGGAAGGTGCAGAAGCCCCATCTCGGGCTGGGCCACCTTGTCAATCCCAGGATGATCTGCTGGGTTCCTTGCCCTTTTCTCTGCCTTGAGGTTTGGGGACCGATGTCCTATCCCCAACCCAATGCCCTGTGGCTTGGCCTTTGTGAGAACAGAAATCACTTTGGTTAATCATTCTTCATTCAACACTTTTTTTTAGATTTGAACACTGTGTGAGACCCTGGGGATACCCCTGTGAATACAACACATCAAATCCTCTGGCCTACCAATGGGGAGCACTGGACAGGAAACAAACATACTATTTTTATTGATGATTGTTAAGTAGAAAAATCATATAGTATGTGAGAAATTGTTAAATGTTGGGGCGCCTGGGCGGCTCAGGTGGTTAAGTGTCTGCCTTCGGCTCAGGTCATGATCCCGGGGTCCTGGGATCGAGCCCCACGCTGGGCTCCTGGCTCAGCAGGGAGCCTGCTTCTCCCTCTCCCACTCCCCCTGCTTGTGTTCCCTCTCTCGCTGTATCTCTCTCTGTCAAATAAATAAATAAAATCTTTAAAAAAAAAAAAAAAGAAATTGTTAAGTGTTATGGGGGGAAGCATGATAAAGTAGATGAATGGTTGCAAGGGCAAATGTGCGATTTTACATAGTGTGGACAGTAATACTGAACAGAGACCTGAAGGCAGTGACAGGGTGAGCCCTGAGAATATCTACAGGAAGAGCAGGTCAAGCAGAGGGAATGGCAAGTGCAAAGGCCCTGAGGTGAGCTCTTGCCTGGCAGGTGCAGGTGTGGGGAATATCAAGGAGGCTGGTGTGGCTGAAGGAGAGCAGCAGGGAGGTGATGAGGTTGGGGGTGGGGCAGAATGCAGGGCCTCGTGGGCCTTTGTGAGGACTTCCTTTTTACTCTGTGAGATGGGAACCCCTGAAGGATTTTGAGCAGAGAGAGGTGGGACATGCCTTATGTTTTAGGTGGAAAGAGATTTAATACCAGGAATTAGGTGCTTATAAAACCGTTGGAAGGGCCAGAGGAGCTGACTCTAGGCTAGGCCTCCTGAAACAACACAAATGAACTGCCTCCCTCTGCTTGGATCGGGGTGGGGGGACGGAATGAAGAGGCCCCACCCAAGTAGCTGAGCTGTGACCCAGGGGCAGGAGGCCCCTCTGCCTCCATACCTGCTTCTTGACCCCAGTAAAGCTGGTAACTGGACATTGTATGTGCTACAGAAAAACCCGAGTCCCCACAGCCCACACAGCAATATTTCCCTCTCCTTGCTTCCTCCAAATTTCACTCTTTCTTTGGTGGGACCTAATTCACATCCAAAACTGTGTAGGGAATGGGAATTGGAGGGGGGGCGCATTTCAGCAGGTACTGCACTGTTGGAAATATATTGCCATGTACTTGTCTGCCCCCAACCCAGCCCAAAGTATACCACTTGAAGACTGGGAATGTAGCTACCTAGTTCAAGGCCACATCCCTGGTGCCTCTCTTGGTGCCTGGAGGGATCCATCTGGCCAGGCTTGGAGAAAGCAGCAAGCCCACCGAGCCTGGGAATAGAAAGCAGAATACCAAGCTGTTTCATCTCCCTGAGCCTCAGTTTTGACACCTGTATGATGGGGGCAACAGCATTACTGACCTGGGAGGAGTATTGAGGGATCTGAGAACACATATGCATTTAGTATGTGCTCATAAACTCCTTTTCCTCGGGGTTTTCTGAGGCTGGAGAGGAGCGGGGCTTTCCTGGGTTTCAGCCCTGAAGAAGAAAGCTGACAAAGTCCATGCAGCGTGGGTAGCTGGCTCAGCGCACTGGGGTGCCTGCCTCCTGGGCCTTCCAATTCATTGGAGAGGTTTTCCCTTGAAAGTTGGAAGCAGAAGAGGCTCTCCTCCCATTCTAGGCCTGGAGACCTGACCCTGCCAGATGACCAGATGCTCTAGTAGCTGGGTGACTCTCCGAGAGAGTGGTCAAACACTGTGCACCAGGGTGACCCTATATTTGAGTTGCGTGGGTCTATCCTGGTTGATATGGCCCTGGGTTGTTCCCGGTTAGGATGGGCCAGGCCAGGTGTACGCCCACTGTCTGGTCACGACTACTGCTAAGTACCCCCTTTTACTCGTAAGTGTCCTGCTCGCCTGTAATAGCCGGGCGTACCTATCCTATGATCCAAGAATTCCTTCCCTAGGCATGTACTCAGCAGAAATTTGCACATCTAATCACCAAGACATATTCTGGAACATTCACAGCAGTACTATTTGTAATAACCCCAAACCAGAGCCCATCCAAATGCCCTTCAGCAGAATAGATACATAAACTGTGGCCCATTCACACAACATAACTGTGCAGCAAGGAGAAGGAACATTCTGCAGCCACATGCCACCACATGGATGAAACTCAGACATAATGTTGAGCAAAGGAAACGAACCCAGGAGTATGTCACTTATGATTCCGTCCATACAATGTATGTAAAAGGGGAAAGTACAGGAAGCTCTTAGAAGTGGGGATGGTAGTACCTAAGGGGGGCTGGAGATGGTTTCTTGATCTGGGTGCTGGTGACACAAGGGTGTTCCCTCTATGAAGGTGCATTGAGGGGGCACCTAGGTGGCTCAGTCGGTTAAGCGTCTGCCTTTGGCTTGGGTCATGATCTCCGGGTCCTGGGATCGAGCCCTGCATCGAGGACTCTGCTTTTCCCTCTCCCTCTGTGATGTCTCTTGCTCTCACTCTCTCTCAAATAAAGTCTTAAAAAAAAAAATGCATTGGGGCGCCTGGGTGGCTCAGATTGTAAAGCATCTGCCTTCGGCTCAGGTCATGATCCCAGGGTCCTGGGATCCAGCCCCACGTCTGGCCCCTGGCTCCTGGCTCGGCGGGGAGCCTGCTTCTCCCTCGCCCTCTGCCTCTCCCCTGCTCATGCTCTCTCTCTCTGTATCTCTGTCTCAAATGAATAAATAAAATCTTAAAAAAAGAATGCATTGCGCTGACACAAGATTGTACATTTTCTGCATGTACACTTTTCATCAGTAAATGTTTACTTTAAAAATATCCTGGTTTGGGCAATAGGCTAAACTATTCTTGTTCTTCTTCTTCCCACCTCCTCCCATCTACCTTTCATGTTGGGCTGGACATAGAACATTATCAAACCTCATCCCTGGGACTCGCAGAAAACCTCGACTAACCCAAACACTACATGAAACCATTCACAGTGGTCTCTCTCTCGACTCTTCTAAAAGCTGTAGCTGACTCAGAAAATGTAAATTGAGAAGTAAATATGCTGACTGGAGAGATGTACTGAGACATGAATCCCTAGGGAAGGCTTAAGGGACACCCCAACCTACTACAACCTCTGCATTTCCAAGCTTGGACTGGGAGATTGTCAGGCTCCCACCACTTAGCGAGGCTGGGGAAGAACCAGCAAACATCAGGAAGAAGTGCAACAGCTGAGGGGAAAATGAGCTTAACCTTCAGCTGTCCTGAAATACAAAGTTGATCGGAACTCCCCATTCCTGTTGGGTTCCTCAAGTTCACTGGGTTGTCCTTGTGGAAACTGCATAACCCAACTATGACAATAAGAAAATATTTCATATGGGGAAGACCAGTTCTGACGTGACCAATTCCCCTGGGACTCCTCAGGCCTTGACCAACCAGGTTGATGCCCCAGGCCTAGAATAGCTCATTTTTCCTGCATGCTCCCCATAGCTCCCACTTACCCAAATGCCATCAAGGCCAGCTCAAGGCCTGCTCCGGCCCATCTCCTCCGGCAGACTAACTTCCCTGACTACCCTGAGCTCCCATCCTCTCTCCCTCTGTAGCACCGACTGAGCCTCTGTTTAAGGGCCTGACCCCCTAGTCTTAAGTTTCAAGAGCCCAGGGAACTTTACTTTGTTCACTGCTTGTACCCTAAGAGTTTGGACCAGTTCTTGGTACACAGTAGGCCCTCAATAAGTACTGAATGAATGAATGAATGAATGAATGCATTCTGCCTCATGGCATCGCCTGGATTGCTCCTCCACTTTCTCTGGTGTGTTCCTGGTTCTGATTCCTCTAAATACGAAATTTGCTGGAGCAGAGACTGTATCTTATTTATCTTTTTTTCTCTCTACCACTCACCCTGCTGCTTAATACTTAATGAAGGAGGAAGGAAAGGAAAGGAAGGGAATTCAGGGCATCTCTAATCCAGAAAGCATGGAGGTCAGTGGGTAGTTAGGTGGATTACAAGGGTGTGGGTAATCCTGAAGAGAAGCAAGCTACCATATTTGCCCACAAATGTATTTATACCTGCCTCCTTCCAGAGAGGGTTTGAGGTGGCTTACAAAAATACACGTTAGTACAAGGTAAAAAAACAAGTCGGTGAGAAAATCAGGACGAGGGGAAAAATAAGAGTAGGAAAAATAAGATCAAGTCGGCTTGTTAGAAGTGGGCCAAAAAGTTGGCCAAGTTTTCCCACAGCCCCTGGAGGCTGAAGTCCCTCTCCCTTCCCCACCTCCCTCTGGGAAGGCCACAGGACACAAGCCACGCGTGCAAGGCAGAGCGGCCCCAGGTAAGCTGCGTCCTGGGAAGGGGCCTACCAGGACCCTTCCCACGCCTCCCAGGCCGTCAGCCCCGGAGCTCGGGCCCGGCAGCCCAGGCGGCCTCGGGGAGGGCTGTGTCCGAGGGGCGCGCGGTTCTGTGAGGGCTATCCCCGGGCCGGACATGGGGGCCCGGCTTGCTGGCGGGGAACCGTGACCTGAGGGGAGTAGGGCAAGAACTGAAGGCTCGTTCTTCCACTCAACGCTGCAAAGGTTCTCGAGCTAACTCAATGCCTCCAGCCAACTCAACTCGCGGCCTACTAAGCGCGCGCCCGGCACGCAGGGCACAAAGATGGAGGGAGCAGCGCGCCTTCCACCCCGCCCCACCCCCACCCACCGGCTCCAGACAAAGGGGCAGGCCGCCCCTCCCCCAGCCTCTCCCTGGCGTTCCCCTCCACCCTCCTCTCCCCTCCGGCCGCCCTTCGGTGACTTCCTTTCCCCTCCAGGGGCAGCCTGGGCACTTCGCAGGAACTGCGTTTCACCTGGGCGCGGGGCGGGGAGCCAGCGCGCGGAGGGCGGCCTCCCGGCCCACCCCGAGCCCCGGCCCCGGCCGGCCCCAGGCCCGCGCCCTCCTCTTTGAACCCGCTCCGAGGGCCCCCAGCGCCTTCCCGCCCAGGCGCCCCCGCCCCCACCCGGCCGAGCACGTGCTGCCCCCGGCCCGGAGCGCCAGCCCGCCGCCCCGGGTGGGGGCTGGGCCCACTCCCGGCTCTGCTCCCCACCCCCACCGGAAACATTCCTGAAACATTCCTGAAAGTAGGAGGCCCGGCCCCTCCGGTTCCCCCACCCCGCCTCCACTCCGGGCTCAGGGTTTTCCTGGCGTCCCCCTCCATCGGCGGCTCGCCCCTTGAGGAGGGGGCTGGGCCGGGGCTTCGGCCGACCGGGGAGGAAGAAGGGGAGCAAAGAAAAACATGAGTCACAGCCGTGTGTCACTGGGCCGCATTGCATTTCCCTGCATCACGGGAGGTGTGGAAGGCCGCCTCAGGGACCAGGGGCGGGGAGGTGCGCCCGAAAAGGCCCCGGGCCCGGCCTGCAGGGCGCGCCGCTCTAGACAGCCCCCTTTCTTCTCCCACCGCCCTCCCCGCCATCTTTCCACTTTGGCTTCCTTCTCATTCGTGCAACAAGTCTTTGTTGCGCCAGGCGCCGGGCGGGCCAGGCGTGGCGGGTATGGCTTGCGTAGACCAGTCCCTGCCCTCAAAGTGCTTCCAGGCGACCAATGGCTCACGCTTTCTTATTTTTCTTAAAAGTCACAGCGGAGAGGGCCAGGGCACAAAGTGGGAAGGCATCTCCAAGACACCATCCAGGTCACCTATAGGAATGAATCCACCCTCAGGTTTACCTGCAAGCGAGCCAATCGTTTGTTTCGCTTGGAGGCTGCACCTTGATTACGGCTCACTCGCGGCCATTAGTAAGCGAAAACTCTGGATTTCACAAGTTTCACGTTTGAATTTCACAAGACTTGTATTTCACCAGTCAGCCACACGCAGGTTGGCACCGAAATGCACATGCTGACACCTGTCCGCCCAGGGGAAATCTCCGAGCCGCCTAGCTGGGCGCAGGGGGCGGCGGGTAGGCCGCGGAATTCTCACAGGCGCCTTTCTCTCCACCCCCTCCCGCCCGCGCGGACCCCGCAGGCATGAACGCCCGCCCACATCCAACGCGCTCCGCGGGCGTCAAGCCCATACGCCCGGAAGGCCCCTAGAGGTGACTCTCCCGGGGACCCCCCCCCCCGTTGCAGGCTGTAAGGATATCCTCCCCTCCCCACCCTCCGCGAAAAGCTCCCCGGTGCTCCCCCTCTGTGCACCTTCCCATGTCTCCCAGCCCGGGACAGTGGGGAGTGGGCCGTCGCCTCGGGTTCCCAGCCCAGGCCTCCCGCGCGCCCGCCCCCAGGCACCCGGCACCGCACGCCCCTCCCCGTAGTCAGCACCCACCCGCGCGGCGGCGGCGGCGGCTGGCGGGCGGCCGCCCTTTTAAATCCCCGGGCTCATTTGCATGGCCCCGCCCCCCACAGTGACACGGCTGGCGCGGGCGGGCCCGTCCCCTCTGCCCCTGGGTCGCTCTTTTTAAGCTCCCCTGAGCCGGGGCTGCGCTCCTCTAATTGGGACTCCGAGCCCGGGCTATTTCTGGCGCTGGCGCGGCTCCAAGAAGGCGTGAGTTCGCGGCCCCTCCGGTGGCTTCTTTTTTTTTATATCTATCATTTAATTAAATTATTTATTTCTTGAGGCCGCGCACGGGCCGTGCCTAGCTTCCTGCCCCTCGCCATCCTTCGGGGGAGGGTGAATATTTTTGTCCCCCCGCCTGGATGTGACAGATAAATACCCCGCGGGGGCCTGGGCGGCGAGCACGCGGCGGCGGCGGTCTCTGAGCGCCTCTGCTCTCTCTCCTGGTTTCAGATCCGCATTTGCTACCAGCGGCGGCGGAGCCAGGCCGGTCCTCAGCGCCCAGCACCGTCGCTCCCGGCAGCCCGGAGCGCGCACCGCAGGCCGGCGGCCGAGCTCGCGGTGAGTCGTCCCCGGGGCCCGCGGCGGCGGCGGCGGAGGGGGGCGCCCGCGCCCCCGCCTGCACGCCGCCCCTCCTGCAAGCCGCCCAGGGCTGCAGCGCGCGCCTCCGGCTTTATTCCCAGGCCGGGGCTGCGCGAGCCGCCGGCGGGGGAGGGCCGCGCGGCGCGGGGGCGGGTGGCGGGGCCCGGCGGCGCGGGAAGGGCGCCCGCACCCCTTCCCCCGCGCCGCGGGCGCCCTGCGGGGGGGCGGGGACCCGGGAAAGGCGCGCGGTGGGGGAGGGGGCGCGCGGCTGCGGCGAGCGCGAGTTGTGCACCCGGCAGAGCCCGGTGCACCTCGCGCGGCCGCCGCTCCCGCCGGAGCCCGAGCCCGAGCAGGGGCCCGGGCTGTGGGGGGGGGCGGGGAGAGGAACAGGCTGCGGCGCAGCTGGCGAGTGGGGGGCCGGCGCCCCCCGCAGCCTGGGGAAGTTCTAGAAGTGAGGGGGATGGGCAGGAACCCCACAATTCGGCCCTGTTCCCGCTCGGCCTTTTTCCTGGTGTCCCCCCTACGCAGATGAGGCCGAATCGCGGGCCTGGGTTTGGGGCTTCACCCCGACCCCACCTCTGGCCCGGCCCGCGCCTCTTCAGCCCCCAGGGCCGGGCCTGCCCTCCGCCCCCACAAACAGGTTTCTCTGCTTTGCAGGGCTCTGTTGGAACTAGTCCCTTTGACTCCCCGTTTCAATTTTTTTTTTCTGGGGCTTTATTTTGCGGGGAGGGCGCGGAGGGAGGTGGCTTTCTTCCTCTACCCCGCGCCCGCGCGCGCCAGGTTTCCTGCCCCAAGGCGGGCTTGGGTGCCCCCTCTGGCAGGAAGTGGGGCCGGGTGCACCCGCGTGGCGGTGCATGCGGTCGGGGTGCACCAGTTTCCCGCGCCTGCAAGAGCAGCCCGTGCCCCTCCCCCCGCGCGCTCTGGCCCCTAGTCCCGCCGGCCGCCCTGCAACGGCCCGGCGCAAACACTTGCAGAGTCACCCTGGGGCCGGTCTGAAGCAGGGGGCGACAGGCACTTAACCAGGCTCCCGGCGGTTAAGGAAAGTGGCGGGCTAGAGGAGTCGCCAGTAATTTACGCTATCCTGCTCACCAACTTGCTGTGTGACCTTGGGCAAATTATCAGGCCTCTCTGGGCTACTTTTTTTCCGGAAAACAAGGAAGCACCATGATGATTTCCTAGGGTCGTTCTCGTGGACGAGCATTTGAGGAATACACATTGCATGCACGGTGTACGGAGGGGACAAGCTTGAGGCCCAGAAGGGCTTATTACAAACTGAAGGATTCAGGTCGGGCCCTAAACATGGCTTCGCCTAGCCAGGCCTCTGATACTCAGAAACAGGTGGAAGAGACAAGCATTTGTTGGTCTCACCAGAGAGGGCCTCAGGCCTTCACTCCGTTCCTGGAGGCCTGGATGAAAGGGGGGTCGGAGAGTGAATTAAAGGATTCCCAGTAGTAAGAGGTGGGGGGAAGCTCCAGATGATGCAAGAACTTTCCCGGAGACCCACCAGGATTCCCAGGCATGCTGGGCCCAGGCTCTCTCGGATTAGGGGCTAGCTTGGCCCAACTGGAACCCCCTCTGTGAGGGGGCCTTCAGCAGACCTCATGTGAGGTCAGCACTCATTTCGGCTGATTAATTTTGATGTTTAGTTTGAACGGGAACCTGTGGTGTAATAGAAGATTCTAATCACTGCCTGTAATTACAGAGCAGGCCGAGCCACTAATGACGGGGCAGGGTAAATCACCAACCACCTTGTTCAAAAGGGTCTTCAAGTCTGAAATACTGTAAAATAGAATCGTTACCAGACAAAGTCTCGCCGTCTGGAGAATCTTGATGCTTGAGGCTGGGGGCCTCGAGCCCTCCAAAAGTCACAAGTTTGCAAAAAAAACAAAAAACAAACTTTTTTTTCCTCTCGCTGAGTTAAAATTGGAAATTGTCTGAAAATCTGAAAAGGGGAAAGAAAAGTCATTTTCGAACGTTCTAGGTCTCATTTTGATTGGAGTGAGGACTTCCTGTTGTGGACATATTTTCACTATGAACTGGTTTGATCCTTGGCATCAGTGTGGAAAGGTGGTTGAGGTAGATGTCTTAGCCTTACCCCCATTTTACAGATTGAAGGTCTTGTAGAAGTGAAGCCGCTTGGGCCCAGCCTTTCCCAAGAGCAACCAGGGATTGGTTACCAGGGAGGTGTGGAGCCCTGGGTCTCTCAGGTCTTGTGGCTCTGCAACTGGGAAGACAAAGGGGGATTGGACTGGGTGGGGAGAAGACTCTCACTGTCTTTTAAGCTTCTGGAAGAGGCTCCCAAATATGAGGTGCCAGGTGCTCCTTGCAGTGGGAGGTTTTAGGTAAACTCAAAATTAGCGGGGCTGAATAAACCCAAAACAGCCTCTAAGAAGAGGGAAGATGCTAGAAAAGAACCAAGAAGCTTTGAGGACCAGCCCTGCCAGGTGGGGGAGGGCAGCTAGCATCTGTTAGAAGGATTTCAGTGGAGAAATTCTGTCCCTCCTGAAAGCAGGCACTAAAGGGGAAGATCTCATTTGACCCCAGGTGGTGGGTGGGGTAGGGGAAAGGGGAGACCCACCTTTCACCTTTGGGTTTGTTTTCCTCCCTCCACTACAATTTCAGCCATCTTCGCCCTTCCCAAAACTATTCCCAGCCTTGAATCCCCAAAGCTCTACCCCAGGGAGAGAGCGGAGAGGAGAGCTAACTGGTGGGGTGGGCACCAGCCCGGGCCAGGTCATTGGTGTGGAGTGTCAAGGTTGGCCCTGTAGCGTTTGGGCATGAGGCTTGGGCCATGGCGGATAGGCATCACTGTTGGCCAGGTGGGCCGCGGGCTGGTGCCCATGGCGGCCGGATGTCCAGGGCTTATTCCCTCTGCTAACCTTTCCTCCCTTGTTGCCTGTGAGCTGCTCAGGCTGGGTTTTCTCTTAAGGGAAAGGGCAGCTGACTAGAGAGAGGGACCCCGAGGCAGTGAGAGGGGCCCTGGGGCAGTGAGAGGCCCCCCCATCTATACCTTTGTCCAGGTGGCCTCACCCACAGAAGCACATCTGAGCTGGCTCTGCCTCTTGGGCCTGGGCCCTGTGGGGGTTGCAGAACAACAAAGCACCCTTCTGAGCAGGAGATAAGGAGCTGATTAGGGCCAACGGCCCAGCCCCACCCTTTAGCAGCATGCTGGGCCTGGGCAGACCCTGCTCCATCCCCCGATCCTCAGCAGGGCAGGAATCCCAAGTATCCCCAGGAGCAGGCAGGGTCCCACAGTGCCCCTTGACGGTGGGAATGGTGAAGAGGGTAGGAGGTGGACGAAGCAAGTTCTTGCATTTAAAACAACTTCTCCTGCTTCCCAGCATCCCAGCCATCGCTCCTCCACCTGCTCCAGAGAGAAGGGAAGATGAGCGAGTCGAGCTCGAAGTCCAGCCAGCCCTTGGCCTCCAAGCAGGAAAAGGACGGCACTGAGAAGCGGGGGCGGGGCAGGCCGCGCAAGCAGCCTCCGGTGAGTCCCGGGACGGCGCTGGTAGGGAGTCAGGTGGGTGTCCGAACCTTTGCCTCGGTTTACCCCTTTGGGTTAGGGAGGTGCCAGGTGTCTCAGCAAGTGAAAATGAGCAGAGGGCTGCAGAATCGTTGCTGTGTATGTGTGTGTGTCCCCCAAACACGCAGCACATGCCGACCCTGGTCAGCTCCTGAGACCCCAGGAGAGAAGCGGGGGGCTGGAAGCCCTGAGCCCATGCCAGACCATCCAAGCCAGAAGTGACCTCGTGGTCACATGGCCGGGGCTCACACCCTGGTAACTACCCACCCTTTACTTCTAGGCTGTTATGGACCCGTGCCTTTATAAAAACGTGGTAAAGATGAGTCGCGTATACATATAAGTTCCGGTTTCTAATCCTTAGACTCGTTGCACATACTACTCTGTCCATTAACCATAAACATTTCTAAATACTTAACTGTCAGTTTCTGGATTTCCTCATCCCAGGCCCATAACAGAAAGCTCCTGGGCCAGCACCTGTCCGGGGGCCTCACTTCGTGTGGCCCTGGGCCAGGCTCCGCTCCGGCTCTGTAAAAGGAAATGGAAGCCCGAGAGCTTAAAAATGTGGGGAAGTTGGCGAGAGAGTGATCCTCGAACCCTGGTGCCATCCCCCGCTGTGGTCCCATGGGGTTAGGTTAGCTGGCACTCTGGGGCATGGGGCACGCTAGGGAACATGGCCAGTCAGGCTGTGGGGGCCACCTATCATGCGGTGGAGATCTTGGATTCTCTCAGAGGGGCGGCGGGTGGTGAGGCCCAGCTTACTTCCCTTTCCCGGGGAAGAGGACAGGAATTGAGGTCAGTCCTTGCTCTTGGCATGGTGGGCCTCGGGCTTCCCCATCTGTAGGATGGAGCGTGTGGTCTGTACTGACTTCGGGGAGACATGAGCCATGAGGAGTCTGAGTGGTGGGCTTCAGCTGCCTCTTCCAGAGCCCACACTGTGTGGAGGGAAGTCATTCTCTTAGTCTGGTTCCCTCGGCCTCTCCCTCGTGCCTGTTAGCTGGGGTCCACAGAGGGGTGTCCGAGAAGGGGGTGTTGGGTTACCAGACCATGGTTCTAAACAGCCCTTGGGCAGCCACCCCGAAACCGTAGCTGACATGCCTTTACTGCCCAGCTTCTATTCATTATGCAGCAGCTTTTTATTCTGTCAGGCTTATTAAAATTTCAGCGGCAACCACGGCAGAGATCTCGGTTTCCGACATCCAGGCGTAATTCCTTCTCTGGGAGGCATGGTGGCCTGGAGGGAGTCTAGTTTTGCAGGTAGAGGCTGGAGGCCTCCCTCTAGTGTGGGGGGGTATCCTTTCCCCCCTTTGGCATCCCCCACAGAGAGTAGGCAAGTGTCTTGGCCCAGTGCTGGACACTTCCACACCCTTCATTTAGCCTCCTGATAGCCTGTGAGCTAAGTCTTGTCACCGTTTACAGTTGAGGAAACCGAGGCCCAAGCATCCCATGTCTTATCCAAGACCTTAGAGCCCAGCGGTTGCCGAGCTGCCCAACAGGGTCTTTCTGCCCCCGTGCCACCTTTCCCTTTTCTGGTTTCTTGTCCTCTTGTTGTCACAGGGAAGTGTGGGAGGGGCTTTGCAAAAGATGGTCAGAGTGAGAACTTGAATCACGAGAGCCTGCCTGCCATGGCTCCTGTGGATTTCTGGGTCGGAGTGCTGGCTTGCTGACTCAGTCTTGCTGGGGTCGGGGAGAGAGCTGTGTCTTTTGAAAGGGGTGGGACAGGTGGCATTTGTGGGTCCCTGATTACCCCATCTATCTTTGCAGAAGGAACCCAGCGAAGTGCCAACACCTAAGAGACCTCGGGGCCGACCAAAGGGAAGCAAAAACAAGGGTGCTGCCAAGACCCGGGTGAGGACACAGGATGGGGATGGCCCCTCGGCCCATGGCCACAGCTGGGGGCACGTCTGGGAGGGCACTGGCCTGTCCTGATTCTGTCCCCCGCCCCCTCTTCCCTGGCATGGGTGGCAGTGGGTCTTGGCTAATTGGGGAAGGCAGGGTGAGGACTGAAACCTCACTTATGGGGAAATCAAGTTAGCAGTCCTGCGGCTCTCCTTGCCTAGAGAAGGGCGAATCGGGAAGAGGGAAGGGGGGCTGTTCCACCAGTCCCTGCGCTGAGAATGTTCCATTCCGGGGTCCCCCTTGATCCCGAGGGAATGGGGATGAGCAGGGAAGGCCGGATTCCCAGTGACAGCAGCCTCTCAGAGAGCTTGTTTTGTTTTTTATTTTATTTTTTTCTGAGACACGACTCATATCCTCTGAGTCATGGGTGGAGGAGGGAGTGGGGGGCGTGTGTGTATGTGGGGGGGGGTGCAGTGTGGCTGGCCAGTCATCACCAGCTGGAGTCGGGTGGGCCTGCTGGGGTGAGAGTCCCAGGCTGCCCTGAGCAGAGGTAGGTAGGTCTGCCCCTCCCCACTGGGGCACTGGTCATTGGGTGAAGACTGTCCCAGGGACATTTTTGACTTAGTGGATCTTTTCTCTGGCCATCTAGAAAACTACCACAACTCCAGGGAGGAAACCAAGGGGCAGACCCAAAAAACTGGTAGGTGAAGGGGCGGCGGCGGCGTGGTTTGCTGGGGAGGGCGTTTCAGAATGGGTGATGCCGAGTCCTGTGTGCTCAGCGGGGAAGGATGGCTGTCTGACCTGAGCCAGGAATAGTGCGACATCATCACCCTCCCCAGGTCTAGAGAGGGAAAGGGATCTGCGTGTGGCCCAGTGTCCTGGCACCCAGCCCAGGGCTTTTAAAGGGCTGTGTCCATGAGAAGTAAGGGGTCCCAGGTACAAACCAGACTCGATCCCTGCCCTGCCCTAGCGGAGGGTGGGGCTCCTTCTCTTTCCTCTGCTCCTAGAACACTCAACTTCTAGGGGGACTTGGAGGCCATCTGGTCTCTGTCCCCCACCCCCATAATAGAAATGAGGAAAGAAGGCTCCATGAGCAGAGGGTGAGGTCTGTCCTCACCATGATCTTGGGTAGGGAGGAAGAGGCAGCAAAGGAGCTCAGCCCTGAGCAGTGTGGGTAGTGCCATGTAGGAGTTGAGAGGTGATCCCACACGGAGGCACGTCCTCACCTGGGACCCATCATCCGTTTCTGAGCCCCCAAATAGCTGGTAACGGAGGAAGGTGGGCTGAGTCAGGAGGCTGCCTCTAGGGCCTACGCTGAAGTTAAAGGCCACCCTAGCCTTGTTTCTCCTGGCCCTTTTCTATCCCCCAACCTGTTCCCTGAACTCCCTGAGGCCTTCATTCCTCGAGCTGAGCCACCACCAGGGTGAGGAGGGGGGTTAGGGGATGCTGGCAGGGCCCCAGGAGTGAGTAACAGGAAGCGAGTTGTTTTGGAGTTTGTGCCTGGCACGGGGGCCGCAGGCCCGTGTGGTGTGCTGACATTCCCGCCCAGTGAGTGAGCCCCGGCGGCACACACGTCCCCTTCCTCCCCGCCCTGGCCTCGTTCCACAGCGCCTGCGCTGCCCCTGCGGGCCAAGGCCACCTGGTCCCCCTGCACTGCACCCTGCAGCTGCCCCTTCCCGGCCACCTCTCCCTTCCCCCTCTACAGAAAGCCAGTGACTTCCTCACTTGCCCCAATCCGGTGAGGCTCCGAGCTCTGCGGGTCCCCCCCGCCCTCCCACAGGTCCTGGGGCCGAGGGGGCCTGCCTCTGGGCGAGAGCAGCATGTGTGTGGGGTTTTTTTCCCTCCCTTTAAATTCTTCCTTTTTTATGAATGAAACTGGGCCGTGGAGGTTGCTGAGTCACTCACACACTCAGCCCTGACTCATCCCCCTTCTGGAGAGCCAGGGAGCCCGGGGAGTGCTGGGGGCCATCCTGGCCGGCCCCCCCCCGCCCCCCCGTGCTGACTGGCCTGCCCACCTCACAGGAGAAGGAGGAAGAAGAGGGCATCTCGCAGGAGTCCTCCGAGGAGGAGCAGTGACCGCGCCGCGCCGCCCGCTCCTTCGCCGCCGAGGAGCAGTTTCCCTCTGGGACTGGACAGCGCCGCTCCGCTCCCCCCGCCCCCCCCAGGCCCACGCACCGCCGCCACCCACCTGCGCCCTCACCACCACACTACACAGCACACCAGCCGCTGCGGGGCCCCAAGGCCCGAGTGGGGAGCAGTTTCCCTTGGTTTCCAGCGAGCCCTCACCCACACGCACACTAGCCCTTCCAGACAAAGCCGACTGCCCACCTCGCCGCACCCTGCCCCTTCTGCGTCCCCATGCTCTGTGGTGGGGACGCTGCTGACTGGGCTCTTGGTTTGGGGGGGTCCCTTCTGCTTCCCCATTCTTCTCTCTGGCTTCCCACTAAGGGGCCTGGGAGGGCTCCCCTGGCCTTAAAAGGGGCCCGCGCCCCGTCTCATTCTGATCTGCCCCACTCCACAGCACTGGCAACAGCAGGCATGGCCACGGGGGGGCGGCGCTCGGCCCCAGGAGGCCCCCCAAGCGGCCTGTGTCTCACGAGGTGCGGCTCACACCCACTTTCCTTCCCTCCTCCCTTGCCTGGTCCTTGCTCTAGGTCGGACAGCCCCCTTTGGGCACAGGAAGGAAGGCAGGAGGGGTCTGAGCCCCCTACTCTGAATGGGCTCCAGCCCACCTCCCCCCCCCCCCCCCCCCCCCCCCCCCCCCCCCGAATCTATTGCCGTGAGGGAAATGCAGTCCCCCTTTCTCCAGGTGAGGTCCAGGAGGCCCAGGTTCCCTGCGGCGGCCTCCTCAGGTGGGCTGGAGCCCCTGCCCAACCCCATCCGCTTCCACCCTAGGCCTCAGTTTCCCCTTTCCTCACATGGGGCACTAATAACAAGGAGCTAGCCTTGCCCACTCCCACCCTTCTGCTCCTCCCCACCCCCCAAGGTTCTGGTTCCATCTTTTCCTCTGTTCACAAACTACCTCTGGACAGTTGCGTTGTTTTCGTTCAATGTTTCCATTCTTAGACATCCGTCATTGCTGCTGCGACCAGCGCCAAATGTTCATCCTCATTGCCGCCTCCTGTTCTGCCCACGTTCCCCTCCGAGAGGCTCTTCGGGGAAGGGGCCCGGGGCAGAGCAGGCTGGGTTACCGACCACCCCAGTCCCAGGGAAGGTGGGGCCCTGCCCCTAGGATGCTGCAGCAGAGTGGGGGGGGGGGCCTGTATTGACCGTCGAGGGTGTAGGGCCACCTTCTCCCCCCTGTTCTGCCGGGAGGAGGGAGCCATTATTTGTCCCAGCCTGGGGCCCCCCCCCATCTGGTTTCCTATTTGCAGTTACTTGAATAAAAAAAATACCTTTTCTGGACCGGAGTCCTTCTATGGTGGGTCCCTGGGGTAGGTAAGGGTGGAAGCCAAGGACCTAGTTGGTGGGGGTGGCTCTCCTGTGGGCTCTGTCCAGCTCTTCAGGCTGGGGGAGGGGGGAGGAAAAGCATTAGCTCCAGGGAAGGTAACTTAAGCCTCTCTTGAAAAAAGCAACCACACCCTAGCCACAAAACAGTTTATTTACAAAATATATATACTGAATACTATACATTAGGCCCTGTCACCATGGAAACAAATCCAAAGCCAGGTTGGGGAGGGCTCAAGAGAAAGGTGGTGCCCAGGAAAATGTCTCCAACCACCCAACTGGGCAGGAAAAACTTTTCATTAGCCCGGGGGAGCCGGTGGGAGGCTCAGCCCACCAAAGACTGAAGGCCTGGCGGGGGGAGCGAGCTGCCGGGGCTGGATGGGAGGAGAGGAGACCCAGTTCCCAGCAGGGGGAGCTGGGTGAGTGCAAGTGGGGAAGGAAGCCGCAGGCCCCGGGCACTCCCAAGACCCCATGGTTCTGGAGAGCAGGGCAGGGGATCAGGTCAGGTCTTGACATCCAGCAGGGGCATCCGCTTGTGCTGGTAGCCACTCTGCCAGCCGTGTACCACCTGTGGGGGAGGAAACGGTGCCACAGGGCTGGGGTCCAGGGCAGAGGCCGCAGCACCCCCGGGGGGGCACCCCACTAGCCCTGGCCCAAATGGGGAGGGCTGAGGGCAGAACCGGGCTCGGTTTCAGGGGGAGGACGGATGAGAAGACAGCAGCAGACTGCCCTCTGAGTCTCCCTGCCCCCAGAGCGCTCACCTTGGGGTCTCCCACATCAGAGAGCAGCTCCTGCTCAGCCTCCTGCAGCTCCTCAGCGGGGTCGTAGCTGTACATGGGCAGCAGGTGATGACGAAGCCGGTCGGCCCTGGGGAGCAGGGGAGGGCGCTCAGCCCAGGGGCTGCCCACTCCCAACACCTGACTGCCCTGTCTCTACTCTCCAAGGCAGGGGCACTTCCAGCAGGCGCCTCTGGGGGCACACTAGGATTCTGAGAATCCGTGCCCAGTTCTAGATGGGGCCCCTCTTTGGTGGGTAAGCCCAGTTTGGGCAGGAAAACCTAACAGTGGGGTGTAGAGAATTTCAGGCTTGTATAAGGAAAGCCGAGGGGCATCTCAACCGTGGATGTGGAGAACCTGATCCTATGGGAAGAAAGGTAAGCCGAATGCAGGGGAGGTAACGCTGGGGACAGGGACACTCACCGCTTTTTCTTCTGGACATACATTACCTGTAACAGAGACACGGCGCTGTGGAGGCTGCTGAGCCCAGGATGGCCCACAGGAGACCCACCTCTACCCCCTTCACCCCTCACAGCAGGACAGCTGAGCCTGTGCAGGCTGGACCCCCCCCCACCCCCGCCCTGCCCCAGCAGAGGTGCGGGTGCGTATGTGTGTACGTGGGGGCTCCTTACCACAGCCACCACCACCCCGACCAGGGTGATGAGGAAGAAAGGCCCGAGCACATAGCCCACCATGGAGTCGCTGTTGGCCTGAGGGGCGTTGGGCACTGTGGTGTTACTCATGACATCGGCGGCCGCCGGGCCGGGGGGTCAGCATGGGCAGTAGTGCTTCGGGAGGGCGCCTCCACTGGGCTCCCTGGGGAGGAGAAAGGGAGGTTATCTATTTCACCCAGGGTGACGTCCAAGCTCTGGATCCCTCCCCAAGAGCTTGAATAAAAAAAGTGGTGGTGTATCAAAACTTAGGTCAGGCCCTGGGACGAGGGATCCTCCAGGTCAATGTGCCAGATTTAACCCTCCAGTGACTCCAGGGAAATCTGGGTGTAGAGGGCACCAAGGGGAGGCCCCGAGTCCTGCCCGGCTCCTATCCCCAAATCAGGGTGGGGCCCAGCTCAGGTGCTGGCCAAACATTTGCACATCTCAACTGGGAAAAGCTTAGCTACACGTTCCCAGCTCCTATTCCCACCTCTTAGGACACTGGGCCACCAGCACCTATCCAGCGGAGCAAAAGGGGGAGATCTGACAAAAATATGAGGGTCCTGCACTGTGGGGCCCAGGGGTGATGTAGGAGCATCTGAAGGAGCGTGCCTCAGTCCTGGTCCAATCCCCACACTTGAGGCTATAGGCCTTCCCTGGGCCCTCCTTGTCCCTGGTGTTACTGCAGACAGAGCCGGGACAGCCTCTCCCACATTGGTCTCGTGCCAGGGTGGACACAAGTGGGCAGGGCTGGATTGTATCTGCGAGGTGATGTCACCTCCCTCTGGTCCGCACCCGGGGCTCCGCCCATGTCCCTCCCCTCTTAGCCTGGGCTGACAGGCGGAGGTGAGAGGGTCAGCTCCCATCGACGGATGCAAGATTGTCGATGGGCTCCTGTACGCAGACCCCAAGGTCCCCGACCCCGCTTCGCTTGGGTCTCCACTGGAGGGCAAGGTATGAACTACCTGTCCCGGTGTCCGCGGAAGCACCGAGCTTGCCCAGTCGCATGCACACCGTCCCATGGTCGAGGGGACCTGCCGAGGTGGGGCGGGTGTCGGGCCCCTCCTAGGATGCGGAGCAGCATCGGCGAGTGGGAGGTAGTTCCCACGGCGCTGGGCAGCTCAGGCCGGGGGAGGGAGGTCTGGGGGCTGCGCAGAGGGCCCGGGCATCCTGGAATCCCGGCACCCCAAGACGTGGACCCGTACCGGCGCTGTGTAGCCCATCCAACCCGATCATGCCTTACCTCCCGCCGCTGCAGCCCGGACAGGAACGCCCTCGCTTGGCTCCCAGGCCCCGGAAGCGCCGGCAGGCGCGTGATCAAAGGACCCGGGGAAATGGGCGGGGCCTCAGTCCCGGGACGCAGCCAATCCGGTGGCGGAAGGCGGACGGCCCGGAGACTTCTGGAGCCGCCAATCCGGAGGTGGGGGGTGCGCCGTGCGGAGGCGGGGAGGGCCCAGGTTGCAGGGTCCACCCCGCGGCAGCAGGGGGCAGGCGAGCGCTGCGCAGCGGGGGGAGGAGAGCGCGCGGGGAGGGGCGGGGCCGGGGCGGCTTCCCGGCGTCCCCCGGGGCGGACCCCAGCCGAGGGCTCGCGCCGGGGAGCTCCCGTTGCAGGCTGCGGCGGGGCGTCGGGCTTCCTCGTGCTCCGGGGTGGAGCCCAGGTGTAGGGCCAAGCCACGCCCCGAAGTTTAGTCCGGGCGTGCGGCCCCTGGCTGCTCTCCCCGCCACCGGGACCCTGCCTGGGGCCCCCAAGGACTTCATTAGTGTTTGCGGAGCCTTCCAAGCCTCCTAGGGCCCAAGCGGCCCTCTGGGCTATGCTCTGAGGGTAGCTAGAGTAGGCAGGCCTGGGTTCGCCTCTGCTCAGCCATGGGGCCTGGGACCCACTTACCCTCCACCCTTCTCTGCGCCTCGGTCTGAAACAGGCTCTTGTGAGGATTAAGCGATGACGTGGATAAGGAGTCTGGCACACACCACGCCCTGTTAAAGCCCCCGCTAACCTCCGTCCGGTTCCCAGGGGCACAGATGGTGCGGCGGGGTGCAGTCCCCCTGGGCCACAAGCAACTTGAGAAGTAGGTAAATTCGAAAGCTTTCGTGGTCTCGTCATTACAGCGGCACACACTGAGGATGGATAGATGGATTTTACCAATGTCAGCATCCTGGTTGTGATATTCTGCTATAGTTGTGCAAAAGTTAGCATTGCGAGAAGCTAGGCAAAGCGTGCAAGGGATGTCTGTTATTTCTTACAACTGCATGTGAATCTACAGTTACCTCGAATACGTGTGTGTAGCTTTGTACCCAGATCTTGCCACCTCTCCCTCCAAATCACACACGGTTAGGAAAACTCCAGACTGGCAAGTGATGGAAGCCACCCAAGAACATAAAAGTTGTGGGAGCTGAACCAGGCTGAGGCTCTCCAGGGTCCTTGGGTGCTACTGGAGATAGAGGGCTAACCTGTATCACCTTATTCTTGCCAAAGACAGCCAGTGGCCCGGACACGGTTGAGCCACATGGTCTGGTCTGGCCGGTTTCCTCAGGCCCTTCCAGAGGTTGGATTAGGGCAGGTCTGATGCAGAGATGACCCAACCTAGAACCAGAGGGCAGTTGGGAACTCTGGCCTCTTGCGTTCGGACACCATCACCTGACTGGTAGGAAATCAGAGATAAGGGGAAAGGAATGACAGAAATGCCCGCGTCTGGAGGCTCCGGGTGGATTCCTGGTATTCTCAGGCTTTTTGAGTCTGAAGAGTAAGGAGACCACTCATCCCAGGCTGCTGCTGCTGCTTTTTTCTTTTTTTAAAAGATTTTACTCATTTGACAGCAAGAGCAGGAACACAAGCAAGGAGAGTGGGAGAGGAAGAAGCAGGCCTCCCGCCCAGCAGGGAGCCCGATGCGGGGCTCGATCCCAGGACCCCGGGATCATGACCCAAGCCGAAGGCAGACGCCCAACAACTGAGCCACCCAGGCACCCCTCATCCCAGGCTTCTATCAGAGCTGAGGGCAGAGGGAGGAGGCCACCTTCCCTGGTGGAGCCTGCCTTGCAAGCAGGTTAGGATCAAATGATAGGTTTTAGAATCCAGATCGCCTTGGCTGCCCACACATCCAACCTCTGTCCTCATCCTCACAGCTTCTGATCACATATCTTGAGGGCCCTGTAGGAGTGGGCTTAGTGGTCAACTGGCTAAGCCAGTGTGTAGACAGGACTGGGGTCTCAGTGTCAGAAACTCAGCATGTTTTTACCTCCCTTAATCCCAGGACAGAACACCATTCTGAGCTAGGCAGGCCAGGTGGGGTGACCCCAATTTACAAATGAGTAAGCTGAGGCCCTGAGCAGCGTGATGACTTCCCAGGGCCTTGGTGTGATCAGCAAGGGTGAAGGAGAAGGGAATGACAGGTGGGCCCTCTTCTTGGACAGCCCTGTGCCAGCATCTGTCCCATGTCTGTGTTTGAAGCTGGTTTGCTCCTGGGATAAGGTTTCAGATCCCATGAGGGTACCCCAGGCCTAGCCAGGGAATACTCCAGCCCTCCCTGCTCTCTTCATGCTGCTGCAACCTCAGGAAGGGGAGACACAGGGCAGAGCTGAGGCTGCACTCTGCCACCCTGATCAAGTTTTGACTGTCCCCTTGCCCTGTGGTTTTGGTTAGTGCCTGGGCTTATGTATGCACTTTCACTAATGCCTTGCTCATCTTTGTGTCCCCCTGCTCTGGACCTAACTAACAAATCATAAAAGCAACACTGAGGAAGATCACATTGTTGACAAGTAATGTAAATTCATTACAGAACAAAGCTCAAGATTTATAGGAATGCAGCTATCCAGCCCTCAATAAGATAACATTCATAATGTGTGGCACCCGTTAAAAAAATGGATCCATAAATACTTAGACATGCAAAGAGGCAGGAAAACACAGTCTCTAATCAACTGAAACTGACCCAGAACTGAAAGATGTAGGGCCTAAGGAGGACATTAAAACAGTTATAATTGTATTCCTTATGCTCAAAAAGTTGAGAGACAAGGAAGGTATAAAAAAGCCTCAAATTGAATTTCTGACATGAAATCCACAATGTCCAAGATGAAAAATACATTGGATGAGATTAATGGCAGATTAGATACTGCAGAAAAAAAGATGTGTGAACATGAAGGCATTTGAATAGAAGTTATCCAAAATGAAAGAGACAAAAAAGAATCTAAAAAAAAAAAATTACAAGAGCACCAGTGAATTGTGGGACAATTTCAAATGGCCTAATATATGGGTAATTAGAGACCCAGAAGAAAAAGAAGAGGGGACAAAAATATTTGAAGAAATAATGACTGAAAGTTTTCCAAACGTAATGAAGACTATAAACCCACAGATCCAGGAAACACAATAAACCCCAAGCACAAGAAACATGGAAAAAAAAACTATATGAAGGCACATTATAATCAAATTGCTTAAAATGAGTAATAAAGAGGAAATCTTAAAAGATGTAAGGTACAGAGGAATAAAGTTAAGAATCACATCAGATTGGGGCGCCTGGGTGGCTCAGTTGGTTAAGCAGCTGCCTTCGGCTCAGGTCATGATCCTGGGGTCCTGGGATCGAGCCTCACGTTCGGCTCCCTGCTCAGCAGAGAGCCTGCTTCTCCCTCTCCCTCTGCCTGCCACTCTGCCTACTTGTGCTCTCTCTTTCTCTGTCAAATAAATAAATAAAATCTTAAAAAAAAAAAAGAATGACATCAGATTTTCACCCCAAACAACCCGTGTAAGAAGACAGTGAAATAATATCTTTAAAGTATTGAAAGAAAACCTCCCAATGTAGAACATTAGGCAAAAATATCTTTCAAAAACATACAATAGCCAAATTATGGAAGCAGCCCAAGGGTCCACTGATAGATGAATGGATAAAGAAGATGTGGTATAAATATACAATGGAGTATTTTTCAGCCATAAAAAAGGATGAAATCTTGCCATTTGCAACAACATGGATGGAGCTAGAGACTATAATGCTAAGCAAAGTAAGTCAGAGAAAGACAAATACAATGGTTCACTCATGTGGAATTTGAGAAACAAACAAAAAAAATGGGCAAAGGAAAAAAGAGACTCAGCGAGAGAGAGAAAGCAAGAAACAGACTCTTAACTATAGAGAACAAACAGGTTGTTACCAGAGGGGAGATAGGGGGGGGGATGGGTGAAACAGGTGCTGGGGATTAAGGAGTGCACTTGTCATGATGCGCACTGGGTGATGTATGGAAGTGTTGAATCACTATATTGTACACCTGAAACTAACATAACACTGTATGTTAACTATACTGGAATTCAAATGAAAACTTCATAAAAAATATCTTTCAAAAACAAAGGTGAAATAAAGACATCTTCAGATATATAAAAACAAAGAATTCATCACTTGCACTACAAAAAATGTTAAAGGAATTTCTTCAGGCAAAAAGAAAATGGTACCAAGTAAAAATATGGACCTATCCTTCAATCCCAAAGGAATGAAGAGCTCTGGCAATGGTAACTACCTAAGTCTATACTTTTTTTTCTTATTAGTTACATCTTTTAACAAAATAATTGTGGTTAAAAAAATGATAATGTATTGCGGGTTTGTGCACTGAGAACATTTACCAAAATAGACCATATTCTGGGCCATAAAACAGGTCTCAAGTTTAAAAGGATTCAAGTTAACATATGTAAAAGTAAAATGTATTATGTCAATAGCGTAAAGGCTAGACAAGAAATGGAAATATATTATTGTAAGATTCTGGAGTGCCTGGGTGGCTCAGTCGGTTAAGCGTCCGACTTTTGATTTCAGCTCAGGTCATGAGATCAAACCCTGCATTGGGCTTGCGCTGAGTGTGGAGTCTGCTTAAGATTCTCTCTCTCCCTCTGCCCCTCCCCACCATCAGTCTCTCTCTCTCTCTCTCTCTCTCTCTCAAAAAAAGAGGAAGAAAAAAGAAACCAGTAACAGAAAGATCCTTGGAAAATCCTCAAATGTTTGGAAAATGAGTAACACACCTCTAGATCAAAAAATAATTAGGGGGATGCCTGGCTGGCTCAGTAGGTAGAGCATGTGACTCTTGATCTCAGGGTTGTAAGTTCGAGCCCCATGTTGTTTGTATAGATTACTTAAAAATAAAATTAAAAAAAATATTTAAAAAATAATAATTAGGATGTATTTTGAACTGATGAAAATGAAAACACAACATAGAATTTGTGGGGCACCTCTATTAGAGAAATTTATGGCACTAACTGCCTTTAAAAAAAAAAAAAGTTCATGTCAATGACCTCAGCTTCCACCTGAAACCAAAGTATGCAGAAGAAAATAACAAAGATCAATGCAGAAATCTTTGAAATAGAAAACAGAAAAATAAAGAAAAATCAACAAAACCAAAAGCTGCTTAAGATCAACAAAAGAGATAAACCTGAATGATCAGGAAAAAAAAAAATACAAATCACCAATATCAGGAATGAGAGAGGTGACATCACAACAGATTTTTATAATAAGGGGATATTAGAGACAACTTTATGCCAATAAATTCAACAACTTAGTTGAAATGGAGAACACATGGAAAAACACAAATTACCTAAGTGCACTTTTATATTTATATTTATAAGAATCTAGGTTGAATTGATACCATGTTAGTTTTAATAGCATACATTAATGCCTCCTATCCAATTCCATACCCCCTTTATGTTGTTATTGTTACAAATTCATCTTTATACATTGTGTACATGTGAACATAGATTTATGATTATTGTTTTATGCATCTTTTAAATCATATAAGAAACAAAAAAGAGGAGTTATATACCAAAAATAAAATAATACTACTTTTTAAATGTTTTTCTGTGTAGTTACTTTACCAGTGATCTTTATTTCTTTATGTGGCTTTGAGTTATCATCTAGTGCCCTTTTGTTTCACTCTGATGGACTCCCTCTAACATTTCTTGTAGGGCAGGTCTACTAGCAACAAATCCCATTAGTTTTTGTATATCTAGGAACTTTTTAATTTTGAAGGATAGTTTTTCTGGATATAGAATTCTTGGTTGACAGTTTTTTTTCCCCCCCCTTTTCTGTCAGTACTTTATTTTAATTTTTTTTAAAAAGATTTTATTTATTTATTTGACAGAGAGAGAGACAGCGAGAAAGGGAACACAAGCAGGGGGAGTGGGAGAGGGAGAAGCAGGCTTCCTGCAGAGCGGGGACCTGACACAGGGCTTGATCCCAGGACCCCAGGATCATGACCTGAGCCAAAGGCAGATGTTTAACGACTGTGCCACCCAGGTGCCCCCATTTTAGTTGATTTTTTTGTAAGCGTAGCTTGAAAAATATGGAATGCTTCATGAATTTGCATGTCATCCTCATGCAGGGGCCAGGCTAATCTTCTCTGTATTGTTCCAATTTTCATATATGTGCTGCTGAAGTGAGCACCCTAGCTGTACTTTAAACATATCATCCTATTTGTTTCTGGCCTTCATGGGGTCTCATGAAAAATTAGCTATTAATCTTAGGATGTTAATTGTAATCCTTATGGTAACCATTAAGAAAACAAGTAGAAAATATACAGAAAACGAAATGAAGAGGAAATCAAAATGGTACACTAGAAAAAAAAATCAAACATGAAAGGCAGTATTGGAAGGATTGAGGAACAAAAAATATGACATCTAGAAAAGAACACTTGCAAAAGTAAATCCTTTAAATCAGTAATCACTTTATTTTTTATTATTATTATTTTTTAAAGTAATCTCTATGCCCAACATGGGGCTTGAACTCAAGACCTGGAGATCAAGAGTCACATACTCTACCGACTGAGCCAGCCAGGTGCCCCAGTAATGACTTTAAATGTAAATGGATTAAGCTCACCAACAAAAAAAACAGCTTGGTGATGATTGTACAATATTATGAATGTACTTAATACCACTGAATTGTATACTTAATGGTAAATTTCATCTATATTTTACTACACACAAAAGACAGATTGGCAGAATGGATTTAAAAATGATCTAACTGAAAATAAATAAATACAAATGATCTAACTGGAATTGAATAGACATTTCTCCAAAGAACATAACAAATGGCCAGTATATACATGAAAAGGTGCTCAACATCACTAATTGGGGAGATGCAAATCAAACCACAAGATACCACTTCCCACACATTAGGATGGCTGTTACTTAGAACACAACAAAACATAAAATAAGCAAATGTTGGTGAGGAGGTAGAAAAAATTGGAACTCTTGTGTACTGTTGGTGAGAATATAAAAGGTATAGTCACTATAGAAAACAGTATGGCGGTTCCTCAAAAAATTAAAAATAGAATTACCATATGATCCAGCAATTCTACGCAAGTATATATGCAAAGGAATTGAAAGCAAGGATTCGGCCAGATATTTGTACATATGTGTTCATAGCAACATTATTCACATTAGGCAAAAGATGGAAGCACCCAAGCACTCACTGACAGATAAATGGAAAAACAAAATATGGTACATACAATACAATGGAATATTACTTGTCCTTAAAAAAGAGTGAAACTTTGACATATCTACAACATGCCTGAACCTTGAGGACATTATGCTATGTGAAAAAAAAGGACAGATAGATGCTTATGATTTCACTTATATGAGGCACCTAGTACTTTACATATCCTTGTAATAAATTCATAGAGACAGAAAGTAGAATGGTGGTTGCCGGGCGCTGGTGGGGTAAGGGGAAATGGAGAATTATTATTTAATGGGTATGGAGTTTCAGTTTGGGGAGACGAAAAAGTTCTGGAGATGGATGGTGGTGACGGTTGCACAATAATGTACTTATTGCCACTGAACTGTACACTTTAAAATGGTCAAAAATATTTTTAAAAAATCTAAGTATCTATTGCTTATGAGACTCACTTTATTTATTTAATTTAAGATTTTATTTATTTGTCAGAGAAACAGAGAGAGAGAGGGAGCGCACAAGCAGGGGGAGTGGCAGGCAGAGGGAGAAGCAGGTTCCCCGCTGAGCAGGGACCCCAATGTGGGACTGGATCACAGGACCCCGGGATCATGACCTGAGCTAAAGGCAGACGCCCAACCGACTGAGCCACCCAGGCATCCCAAGAGACTCAGTTTAGACCCAAAGACACAAGCTGAAAGTGAAAGGATGGAAAAATGTATTCTCTGAGAAGAGTAACCAAAAGACAGCCAGGGTGGCTCTGCTAATACTAGACAAAATAGATGTTATTTTATTCTATTTTATTTTATTTATTTATTTTTAAGGATTCATTTAAGTAATCTCTACACCCAACATGGGGCTTGAACTCATGACCCTGAGATCAAGAGTCACATGCTCTACTGACTGAGCCAGCCGGGTGCTCCTAGACAAAACAGATGTTGAATCAAAAACTGTTACAAGAGACAAAGGGGAGGACATTATATATGGATAAAAGGGTCAGTTCATGAAGCAGCTGTGTGACGCAATGACAGAAATGAAGGGAGAAATAGACACATCTACGAGAAGAGCTGGAGACATTAGTACCCTATCTTCAATAATGGACAGAATATCCTATACAGAAGATCAATACAGAAATAGAGTACTTAAAAAACACTAGAAACCAACTAGCCCTAAAAGACATACAGAACACTCCTCCCAATGAAACAATATACACTGTTCTCAAGTATACACCAAACATTCTCCAGGACAGACCATGTGTTAGGCCACAAAACAAATCTTAATAAATTAAAACACCTCCTAACAAAGAAAAGTCCAGGATCAGATGGCTTTACTGGTAAATGTCTACCAAATATCGAAGGTAGAATTAACAGCAATATTTCTCAGACTTTTCCAAAAAACAGAAGAGGAGGGGAACCCTTTCTAACACATTCTATGAGGCCAGCATTATCTTGATACCAAAGCCAAAGAAAGTTCCATAAGAAAACTCTAGACCAATATTCCTTATGAATATAGATACAAATCTCAACAAAATACCAGTAAATCACATCCAATGGCCCATTAAAAATGATTATACACTGTAACCAAGTGGGATTTATCTTGGGAATGCAAGGGTGAATTCCTAGGAAAATCAATGTCAGCACATTTATAGGGCAAAGGAAAACCACATGATCATCTCAATAGATGCAGAAAAGCATCTGACAAAAACTCAACATCCTTTCATGATAAAAATACTAAGCAAACTAAGAATAGGACAGCCTTTTCAGCAAATGGTGCTGGAACAATTGGATATCTGTATGCAAAAATTATCAACTTGAATCTATACTTTGCAACACATACAAAATTTATGATGTGTGATTATATTTCTATAAAACTAGAAAATGCAGACTAATCTGTAATGACAGAAAGCAGATCCGTGTTTGCTTGGGGATAGAGGCATGATCGTCAGGAGAGAGGGATCATAAGGAGGCACAAAGAAACTTTTGGGGGTGATAGATCGGTCCATTGATTTGATTTGGTTGTGATTGTTTCATATGAGCATGTATGTCAAGACTTATCCAAGTGTACACCTTGTATATATGTAATTCATTGTATGTTAATTACAAAACTTTTTAAAAAATATATGAATAAGAATAAAGAATGCCTTAAAAATAATGGAACGCCCTGTGGGTTATCAGTGCATATTTATTTTATAAATGAGTTAATGGAGTTAATGATGTGACTCAATGGACTGACGCCCAGGGATTGGGAAGGGGGAGACACAGAAAGAAAGAGGAACCAAGACTAGCAGAATCTTTTTTTTTTTTTAAGATTTTATTTTTTTATTTGACAGAGAGAGACACAGCGACAGAGGGAACACAAGCAGGGGGAGTGTGAGAAGGAGAAGCAGGCTTCCCGCGGAGCAGGGAGCCCGATGCGGGGCTCGATCCCAGGACCCCAGGATCATGACCTGAGCCCAAGGCAGACGCTTAACAACTGAGCCACCCAGGCGCCCCAGAATCTTATTGGTCACCATCATGTTGCTCACGCTCAGCCTCACCAGGCTGGCTCAAAGTTCCCCGATCCCACTGCTCATTTTGTGCCTTCCAGACAGTCATTCACCACCATGGAATCTCAGAGTCCCTAACTCCAAAATTAACTAATAATATCCGCCTCACAAATAAGATTATTGTTGCTTGAAAGAAAGAACATAAAAGGACTAGATATTAGGTAAATAATAAAATGCTCTGTAAGTGTAAGGGACTATTTCCTTTCTTCTTTCTTTTTTTTAATAATGACAGTGGATTTCTTTTGTGTGTTTTTTTTAAGATTTAGTTATTATTTTATTTTATTTTTATTTTTATTTTAAGATTTTATTTATTTATTTGACAGAGACACAGCGAGAGAGGGAACACAAGCAGGGGGAGTGGGAGAGGGAGAAGCCCGCTTCCCGCTGAGCAGGGAGCCCGATGCGGGGCTCGATCCCAGGACCCTGGGATCATGACCTGAGCTGAAGGCAGACACTTAACGACTGAGCCACCCAGGCGCCCCTATTTATTTATTTTAGAGAAAGAGCAAGCGTGTGAGCGTGGGGAGGGACAGAGAGAGAGGAAGAGAGAGAATCCCCAGCAGACTCCCTGCTGAGTGCAGAGCCCAATGCAGGTCCAAGATCGTGACCTGAGCTGAAACCTAGAGTCTGACCCTCAACCAACTGAGCCACCCAGGCGCCCCTATTTCCTTTCTGATTGGAAAAAAAAAAATTACTCTCAAGAGTTGGAGGATATAGGATGTAACAAAGAAGGAAATAAAATTACTCATAATCTCAACTTCAGAGGGTGCTTCCTTCCAGGCTTTTGCTCACACTGGCTCACTTCCTTTTGTTCAGTTACTTGGTGTCCTGCCGGCAGCCCCTGTGCTTCCCCACCTCCGAGCCTTACTCCAGCTGGTCTTCCACCTCTTCCCGAAGCCCAAGGCTCCCTCTCGGCGGCAGTGCAGCAGGGGGCCAGCTCCAGAAGGAGGGAGGAGTGGAGGAAGAGCTTTGGAGAAGACCTTGGCCAGTAGAGCGGGGTCAGCCTCAGCCCCCACCCCATTCTGGGATAAAGGCCAGAGGGATTGAGGCAGAGCGGGTCCCCATAGTCCCTGCTCCTGCCACTGTCCTGTCCCTGGCGGTCTGAGGAGCTGAGGCATGGGGCCTCGGAGCAAGGCCCATCCCAACCTGGCCCCCTGCCTCCGTCCAGCCCTGAGCTTGCCTTGACTGCCCAGGTTCCTCCATGGTGGTTCCTACCCCACGCCCCCAAACTGCAGAGGTCCCCTTCACATGCGTAATTTCTCTGTAACGAACAGGAGGCTCACCCTCCTTCCAAAGCCCAGCGGGGCCAAGGCCAGCAGGTGGAAGCCCATTGGGTGGCCCCTGCTGGAGCTGCATATCCTGAAGGAATAAGGGAGGAGGGACTAAGTGGGTCCTAAAATGCATCAGAAGGAAGGGGTGGCTGGAGGGAACTTTTTACTGGCCAGCTCCTGACAGCACCAGATGCCTGACTTGCAAGGTATTTGCTTCCCTCCAGCTTTCCTTCACCTTCTGAACCTGACCCCCCCACCCAACCTATTTTTCCCTTGTCCTCTGTCTCCTCCAGGCTTCAGCTCCCTCAACAACTAGGTGGGGACCAAAGTACTGCATCTCAAGGTCTATGTGAAGGTGAGGGCCCTGTAGAGGCAGTAAGGCGTTCAAGGAATTGTTTGAACTGATGGAAGAGTATGTTGTAAGCTGCTCAAATAATATCAGCTGCTCTAATCGGTCCACTCAGCTTTCTCAGATCAAGTTCCCCACAAGTCAAACAAATTACCCTTGACTCCACCCTTCAATCTGCAAATCCCGGTCACTGCCCTGCCCTTCTCGGGTCTCAATCCCAGCTTGGCTTCCCTTGCTGGTCTCAGACACAGGTCCCACAGAAGGCACTAGCCTTCCATTAGGTCCTGCCCTAGGTCCGGGAAAGTTCACAGGATCCTGGGCTGAGGGAGAAGGAGAATAGCAGGAATGGGGGGTTTCCTCCCCCTGAAGAACCACCTTCCCCTTTCCCCCCCCAACCCACAAACTCAAGACTGGAAGAGAAAGGTGGGGAAAGGGCTATGCTGGTTGAACACCACCCTTATCCCAAAGGGAAGAGACTACTATAGTGCTCTTCCTCCCCCTGCTCCGAACTTCTCCCCAGATCCCTGAGGGCAGGCCTGCACTGGCTTCCTTCCCAGTTTGGGGGAAAGTTGAAGGGGCGTGTGTGTGGCTGGTAAAGCTGTCCAGAGTACAGGGTGACATTAGGGATACATTTCCTTGTGTTGGGTACATTCCCAAAACATCATTGGGCCCTTTGCTTCCTCCAACCCACATTTCCTAGGTACCTGCTCTGAGCCACTCAGCTGGACCCCAAGAACAGAGAGATAGTCTCCCCACCTTAGAGGGTGCCTTTGGAATGACGGCACGTACAGGAGTTCCACAACCCTGCCGAGGAGAGAGAATCTCCCAGATCTTTCCCAAAGGAGGGCAGAGCACATGTGAGCTGTGGAGTTGTACAATGGTGTGTGATGCATTTGGAGAACTGTAAGAAGCTCGACGAGATCAGGGGAAAAGAAGGGCAAGGTCGGTGGCAGGAAAAGAGTCTGCAGAGATGGGCAGGGGCCAAATCACAAAAGATATTGGGTGCTAATCTAAGGAGTTGGAACTCTACTCTGAAAGCTCTGGGTGGGAGGAGAATCAGAAGTATCGCTGGGGACATCAATGGGAGAAGGGAGGGGTCGGATGAGACGTCAAGAAAAGTGGCCTGTGGCAGTCGTTGGGCAAGGATGGGTGGCACTGGAGGCTCAGTGGAGGGGAGGCATGAGCCCATGGTATCTGGTATTCTCTGGGCAGGCGCAGCTCTTGCAAAGTGCGGTACAGGAATAAATAGATTAAGTCAGGGATGGAATTCTACAGGGACGCTGCAGGGGAAGAACACGGGGACCAGAAAGATGGGCGTAAATAATGGTGCATGAATGAGTAATGCAGTGATGAAAAGGGGATAGTGTTTGGTGGCCAGAGCAGGATAACTATTTTTTAAAAAAGATATCTTCAGGGGAGCCTGGCTGGCTCAGTCAGTAAAGCATGAGACTCTTGATCTCGGGGTTGTGAGTGTGTGACCCTGAGATCAAGACTCGAGTCGAAACCAAGAGTCGGCCTCTTAACTGACCGTGCCACCCAGGCGCCCCAAGATTTTATTTTGGAAGTCATCTCCATACCCAATGTGGGCGGGGCTCCAAAGTGACCAGGACAGAGTCCTACTGAGTGGGTTAGAGGGCAAGGTTCTGGCACCAGACCTCTCAGGTTCAACCACATACAGTTTCTCCATTTATTACCCGTGTGACCTCAGATACATTACTTAACTTCTGTATTTTATTCTAAAAGTTTTAGGACTCATTTTACTTTGGTGAACTTATTTTCAAGTATGTTGTGAGGTAAGGAGCTAATTTTATTTTTTTTCCATTTGACTAGTCGGTTGTTCCAACACCATTTACTGAGGAACCCAGCCTCTCCCCACCCCGGTGCACATTTCCTCTGGCTTTTAACATCTTCCCACATGTGCATGGGTCTGTTCCTTGGTCCCCCATTCTATTTTCTCTTTTATTTCTCTATCACATTGTTTTAGTGACTCTATCTTTCTATGAAGTCTTTTATTTTATGGCACCTGATTTCTTTTTCTTTCAGGTTTGTTTATTTATTTAAGTCATCTCTACACCCAACGTGGGGCTCGAACTCATGACTCCGAGGTCAAGTGTTGCACATTCTTCAGACTGAGCCAGCCGGGCACCCCCAGTATTAAGACTTGATGCTGATAGAACACAGGGCTTCCCTTGTAGTCCTGTATTTTCCCTTGGAGTTTTTCAAAATTATCTTTAGATATCCTTGGCACTTGACCCTATGATTTTTTCGAATTAGTCTGTCCAATTCCCTTCAAAAGTAGTCTGCTTCCCTAAGCCTCCATTCCCGTTACCAGACAAGGTAATGATCACAGGTCCTATGCAACAGGGATGCAGAGACTAAATGTAAAGCCGTCAACACACTGCCTGGTGCTAAGGCCTGGAACACAAGGACCACGCTTAGTAGTATCATCTTCCTCAAATGTCCAACCTGAGGCAGTCACTGCTCTGTTTTAAACCTCTGTTGGCTTCCCAGTCATCCGGAGTAGAGTTCAAACAGCCTGCCAAGCCACCTGACCCCGGCTGACCTTCTGTGGCCCCTCCTGCCCCTCTCCCCTCCCTGCCCACTCTCGGTATCATGTTCCAGCCCCAGCACACTTGCTGTTACACGAGCACAGTGCTGTGCCCTAGCCTGGCAATGCTGTTCCCTTTGCTGAGAACTCCTGCATTCCTCTGCATCCTTTATGAGGATGGCTCCTCTGGGAAGGAGGCAGTCCCTCCGTCAGCCTTCTTTTGATCGCACTTGTCACTCTGCACTGTGATTATCTGTCTCTGTTGTCACTTAGTGAACTCAGCACTGCCCCTGGCCATCCCCGAGCAGGTGTCTGCTCATAGCTACCACTGAATGATCACACAGCAATTTTGATGTCACACACATTCCTCCGCTCATTTAATGCTCACAGCAAGCACAAGTGGACTTCTGCCCCACTGAACAGGAGGGAACGGGGACAGTACCCTGTCCAAGATCACAGAGCCTGGCAAACAGCTGAGCTGAGACCCAAACCGGGGTCTAACTGCGATGCTCACACCTTCTATTCTAGCAGGCAGCCTTTCGACGTAGGACGGTCCTTCCTCCCTCTTCCAGCTCCCTTACTCTCCCACGCTCCTATGGTCCTCCTGCTTGAGCTCTCCCCCTTGTCCCCTTTCACCTGACCTCTAGTGGCTTACCTCCCCAGGCTGTAATCTCTCCTCTTTTGCGCCATCTGTCACCCAAGCAGGTGCTTCTGTGAGGACTGTGTGTCCTGGGTTTAGCACGTTGCTGGTATTCAGGACATAGAACATGGAGCCACATGGCTGCATCCTCAGATGCTGAGATGCTAGCTGGCTGTCACAAGACCTAGGAGAGAAAATAGACCTTTCACACCCCAAATGTGTCTGAAACCAGAAAGCAAACAAGGCCATGGCTTACAAGGCCAGGCTGTCTTGGGCACAATGATCAGGTCTCTAGAGGGGATGGGAGCCAGCCTGACTGGAGGATGAGCAAGAATTGTGCCAACTTCGTCTGGCTTGGATGCTCAGAGCTGCCATTCAGCCTAACAAAGGGTGCGGGCATCGCAATGTGCGCTGTGGCCAACTGTCCCTGGTGCTGGTTCCAGCAGCGTCACAGCTGCGCTGGTGGCCTCTGAGCTGATTTCCTCTCCTCACCCATACTCCAAGTTTTGGGGACTCTTTAGACCTCTCTCTCTGTAGCCACAAGTCCTACAGGCTATTGGAAGCCTGGGCTGCAGCAAGACAATCCTAAAGCCTGCATTTACCCTCTGAGTTGGATGGGGGAGCAATTGATATGTAGTAAATGTGATGGGGATGGGACACCTGCACAATGGCCTATCATCATCGGACACGGGCGAGTGGAGAGTTCTGGGAACCCCAGATCCCAATTAGAGATTGCCATCTGGTAGTTTCCTAAGTATAGCACATCACTTGTGTCAGCATTTATAAGCTCATGGCCTCATTATGCACACTAAATCTGGCAAAAGAAAGAATCCTTTGATAAAGGAGGGGGGATCATCGTCGGATGGACAAAGGAGGCCTGCAGAATCAGAGTTCAGGGGGAAAGGGCGCCCTGACCAGCTGGTAGGGCATCTGTCCTGTGGTGGAATGAAGTCATCAGGTTACTATTGGTTAGCAGCCAACTTCCTGCCTATTTTTGGCTACTCACACCGATAGCCAGTGCACTAGCCAGGTTAACTTGGTCTGACATTTGTCATCATACAAAAGAGCCAACTGTCATCCAGGCACGTCCATCTCAGTCTCTTATGAGTTAGGTTCGTGTGAGTCTCATCCTGGTAGTGACCCTCTGGGTACACTGTATATCAGGTTTGTTGGCTTACCAAAACTTGGCCACTGGTGATGCCACCAGAATCCCAGGAAGGCCAGTCTCCCTTAGTGGATGGACATGTTTATCTGATTGTGATACACTGTTTATTCCTGCTTCTATATCCCTTTCTTTATCCCCAGGTTCATTCACCCTGAGTCCGGATCATCTCATGCACGGGGTATCATGAGCTTCCAAACCACTTCTCTCCCAACCTTTCCCGCTGCCTCCTCCTCAAACATGGTTGATATTACAGGACTATCTTTATCTTGTTCAAGAATGCTTCACATGTATGAAGCCCAGCTCCCTGGCCTGGCTTTCGTAGTCTTCCAAAATTTAGCCTCATCATGCTTTATTTTTCACGAGAGCTCAACATGTTGTCTCCCAGGTCACTCAGTGCTGCCCTCCCACCGATGGCGATCTGCCTGGTCTTCTCTGGCTGCGAGTCCTACCACTACACTTCTTCAAAACACGGCTCCCGACCAAAGTCACTGGAAAGGATGGGACACAAGGCTTCCTGATCTTACCATGCCCACCTCCTGCTCCCATGCGGGAAAGCAACGTCTGGCTGTACTCTTGTATCATCTTGGATGTGGCTCAACTCTGTCCCTTTCGTGTCCCTGTGGGCTCCGAGGAAAGCCTGGCTAGCTTAGGGGGGGCAAGCCCTCTCAGCGCTACCCGAGTCTCCCTGGGCACCCGGCAGCAGGGCCAGCCAGCGGCAACAAACACTGAGTCTCACTCCCTGCCGTGGGCTTCTCCCATTCACTTCTCACTTGAACTCCCCGAACAGCAGATCGTCCACAGGGCCACCTCTGACCTACCTTTAGGGCAACTCTCAAGACCTCAGCAGAGAGTGGGGGTAAAATCAAAATAAGACTGATGTGAAGGACTCAAGGAAAACCTCGAGAAAGAAGAGACCAGACACTAAGCAGGGATGTGTGTGAAATACTGGTTTTTATTGGTTGGCACAAGATTACAACCTACAATTCCAATGCCCTTCCCTCCCACACAGCTCCAATGGAAGGAAACTGATTAACACATAGAAAGGAATAGCACGCTCACAGGATTAAGCACTTGTTTTTACAACAAGGAGTGGGCTACGGGGATGGAGGAACTTTAGGGAAAGCACAGGGGAGGGGGTCTGTCTGTCCTCTGTTGCTAGCACCACAGAAGCAGACGCTTTAGTAAAGGAGAATCGTTACATATGACTGGCCTGCTATTGAAGGGGGTGGAAGAGCATCAGCTGTGCACCTGTCCCGGACCCAAACCTGGGCTGGCTGGACCCCGTTTCCTTTTCTTTTCAGCCCTTCCTCCCAACCCGACTATACCCGCAGGAAAGAGAGGCTTGAAGGAAGCCTAAAAACACCCTCCTTGAGAAGAGGAAACAGGAAAATTCAGTTTCTGCTGCCTTCTCCGGACCAAATTCCACTCCCCTCGGCTCCTAAGGGCACTGCGCACGTCTTCCTAGGAGTACTGTGAAGATACTGGGCAAGGGACCAGGCCTGGGTGGGTGGCCCCAAGTGGGCAGGAAGGAAAACCGGCACTTTCCATGCAATACTAAGCAAGGCTGTTTTGGAAACAAACAAAAAATGGGAAAAGACCATGCACCCATGGGCTGGAAGCTCCCAAGTCCTGGAATGCATTTGGGTTGGACTAAGGGTGATTTTCCAAACCCCACTTTCATACTGCAGCATCAGGTCCCAAGAGGTAAAAGGACCATAACCAACTCCTCCCATACAAGTGTGGTTCCTTGGTTTCCTCGGTTTTGTTTTGCGCTCACTGGGGTTATTTCTGCCAACCTCTCCAAGGATGTGAGTACTCAGCCCACTGAATGTTCCACTTTCTACCCTTTCTACAAGTGGGAGACACACCACCCACGCAGGTGATACACACTCTGTAGACTGGTCACCGAAGGACTTGGTGACCTAATGACTGGAAGCCTAGGTTGTTTCCTTTCTGAGGGGCCCTAGCGGACGGGGACAGCAGCAAACTTCCAGTGGGATCAGAACAATCTAGTTTGAGCATGTGGGATCCCCCAGGGGACTGGTCCCTGGGGGTATGGGCCCCCAGCTCTCGCCTCAGTTCTGGAGACATTACCAGACTTGACCTTTTGAGACCTGGCTAAAATATATGAGCATGAGGGGGAAGGGACAAAGACTCTGCCTTCTGGGGGAAAAACTCAAAACATCTTGACTCCTTGCCTCAATTTAAGGGGTTCCCTGGAAGTACCTGTCAAACTTGGCCAAAGGGAGACTGCATCGGGACAATACACTTGCAAAAGGGGAGGAAGCACATCTGGTTCATCTGTTTTAGAACTGGAATGGTCCCGGGGATTTTAACCTTTTCGGATGCTGACGGCAGGTGAGTGACGTGGAGGGAATCATGGTGAGGAAACCCCTTAAAAAAACCTCAGACTGTTTGGAGGCTACATCCTGCAGCCGAGCAAAGAGGAGCTGGGGCCTCGCTGCCTCCTCAGAGCTCGTCCCTTACCAACGTCATTGGAGAGGGGGAGAGACAAGGTCCTTGAGATGAAGGAGGGGCTGGCCGGGCAGATTTAAAGATGCTACTAACCGGCTTCCACGCTCCCTCTCTGATACACTTGGGTAGGCCAGAGCCACTTGCTTTATTTTTACAACAGCTCCCAACATCCTCAAATACTCCCGACTTCCTTAAGCACACAGCAAACGGACGGCTACCTTTCCTAAGATAGAGGTACGAACTAAATGTTACTTAGTCTAACCATCTGCCTTTTCTTGGATGATAAACCAGCTTGAAGGTTTTCAGACCATGAAACAATAAAAACAGACCTGATGTGTACAAAACTGCACCACATACTGTTAACAGAGTGGACCGACTGTTTTTCCAACCACTAAATACAACACTGTGCTGCTGGGCCCTGGACTCACGCATCTGTGCCCCGAGCAACACATCTCTGTCCATCCGGAGGTGGGAGTGAAAGGGGGAGGTTCTCAGAGGCTAAACAAAACACCTGAAGCCAATGAGATTTTGGAGAGGAGGGTCCCCTTGGATTCTGAGCAAAGAGTGCACGAGCCATGTGAGAAGTGGCAGAGGGAAGGTCTGAGTCTGCGCGCTGTGGCTTCAATGCCTGCCATTCCCTTCGGAGCTCCTTCGTGTTCTTGGGAGGAACACAAGCCGCCGGCTTGCTGAGCAAAGGTCCTCCAAGTCCTCCCTGCATTTCAGCGCTTTGGAAGTTCTCCAGAACCTAACTTCAGATCTGTTCCCTGTGGAGGCTCTATGTGGGACAGATCTTTCTGGTTCGTGGGTGTCTTGATCATCATCAGCCTCTACCTTCCCAGGAGTAAGTCATATCTGTTATGCCACTGGACTCGGGAAACAAAAACTAGAGGTCTTCTTTAGATCATTTGTTAGTGACACATCTTCTCCACAACAGAGGTTAAAGACCAAGGTTTAACCCTGAAAAGCCCCCCCCCACCCCGCCCGCCAACGGGATAGTAAAGAGGGTGACAGAGGCTACGTGGAGTCATTGCTGCTTTAGCTTACCATTTTGAAGTTGGCATAAAAGTGCTCAGAAAGACAGGTTCATATGGGTATTACTTCCCCTAGGGACTTATAGGTAATCTCACTGGAAAAATGATTTCCTGAGGGTGCCACTTCACCCCATACTAGGGAGAGGGGAGTACGGTCTCAAGGCCCAGCACTGGGATTTAGGCATCTTGCTTTTTCCCTAAGGAGGCCCAAAGACTTACAGTTTTGATCTAAAACGCTGACTGGGCCCTCAAGCCCAGAGCAATTTTACTATACTGTTGAAATGTTCTCTGAAAGGTACACCCCACAGATAACTTCCACAGGCAGTAAGCAATTTAGCAGGTAACTGTTCCAGAACTAGAATTTAGGTTCCACAAGTCAGTGAATACAGTCTTCACATCTGGCCTGGCTGCAGAGTGTGTGGAAGGGTGGGCAGCACATCAAAATGGCGAGAAACCTGGAAAATGACAACGCTGCTGCTTTTGGATCTTTTAAAGCCAATCCCTAGGGTTTTAAATGCCTTTTTTGGTGGTCTAGGGACCTCTGTGCGGGGTTAAGAACTGAGAATGTAAACCGAAGGAAACCTAGAGCTAATGATTAAACAACTGGTTGCTGGAGGAACAGAAGCAATGCATGTCTACCTTTTAGATATTAATCTTGCTTTTTTGGCCAAAGGCGCTTTCTTCTCCAGCAGAATCCCCCTGGTGTGAATTGTGAGTTAATGTGGCTTGCCTGTGAGCTCCCCTTCAAGGGGACCATCTCATTTTCTCAGACAACGAAAGCTCACCAAATCTTCACTATAAATAAAGCTTCCAGGGACTTAGAAAGCTTCATATTGCAGACTCACAAAATCATGCGACTGCTAGCCTCAGCTCTAGCAGTGTGTCCAAATCCTCACCAAATGGCATTCTTTCTTTCTCTTTTTATTTATTAATTTCTAAGGGGACTAGGAGGATGAACTATTGGATGAAACTGAGGGCGAGGGGTATCATTTTCTCGGATGTTCTGATTAGGCTTCTCACATCCCTGAAAGGTCATCAGCTACGGCGAAAATGTGGTCAAAATGTGAAGCTGCCTTTGTAGGGGTGGAAGTAGAAGGGCTGCTGGCCTCCAAATGAGAGTCTGCCTAAAATCTCCAGGTTCCCAGGGCCTGGGGTCATCTCCAGTCACCTAATCAACAGACAATAGTAGCTTTTACGGATTGCAGCCAATGCTTCCCAATTTACTACCTGAACATCTCAAATGTCTGCTTTGGGTGACATCTAAAGTGACGTGGAAAACAGCTCTTCTGGGACAGTGACGTCTGTTGCAAGGCTCACCCCAGAGAACAGAGGCTGACCCTGGGCTGCTTTCCCACCTGCTCCAAGTGAGATGGCTGCCCGGATGGAGCAAGACTGAGGTCACCAACATCGGCTGCACAGCCCGGAAGCCTTGGGGAAATGGGTTCCATCCCAGCAGGGCTCAGAAGGAATGGCTGTCACCTCAGCTGGGCAGCATGACCTGTGTCGCTTCAGGTCTGACCTCTTTTAGAGTTTTAAGAATAAGAACCACAAGAGCCGCTGCATTATATAATCACCATTAGATAATCTCCTCGCCCCAGAGCCTCTTGCGCTAACTTGTCTCCTATTTGTTATAAACATGTGCGTTATTTTCTGAAATGCAGAAGGGACCAGGACGAGGCTTGATGATCAATTATAGCTAATCCTCATTTCCCTGAAAGCAAAAATTCAGCCCCCTGTGACAACTTCTCCAGGTATTTCTTCTAATTCTAAATTTTCTCTCAACTAGGCTGGACTTTGAGAACACTTCAGAAGTACTGAAAATCACACAGTTGCGGCAAAGATCGCGCTGTGGTTATTAAATCCTTTTTGTGAATCAAAAGAAATGCGGCTCAGGCTAAGCTGTTCTAAAAAAAGATCAGGTGGGGAGACCAACAGAGGCACTCCTGCAGCATGGGGTGGAAATGACGAGCACGTACAGTACAACGTGAGATGCACACCCGGGTCCGGCGGGAGATGGATTACTCCTCTGGTTACACAGGTCCTGGAGGGGAGGGGGGCCTCCAAGGAGCACTGTACGTGGGCAAGAGAAAGGAGGAGGAGGAGGAAGAACGGTTCTGCGTGGACGTTTTTTTTCTTCAAAACAAAAGGTGATTTTTTTTTCTTCTAAACAAGTCTAAGCTTACGTGGACTGACTCCTAACGTCAAAACAGAAATTATGTGTCACGAAGGAACTTGACTGTGTAGCAACGCATTTACAAAACTGCTGCAAACGCCTCCCAGAGGGCAGTGACCCGCTCTGCTCCCTAGAGGCTGCGAGAGGCAAGGCCTGCTGCGCCGCACCATGCTGAGGGCGGAAATCCTGCAGTGCAGCCACTTTCGAGGGGCTTCCACGGCCTCACAAGGGGTGTGTTCCTCCCACACTCTTTGATCCCTCCAGATGGCCTCAGCTCAGACTCAGCAGTGCGGGAGCCCTCTTCCCGCAGGGCAGATGGGGCAGCAGACACTTGTAAAAACAAAACCGTCAATTTATTAACTTTTCCATCCTGCCAGGTTTGCTACAAGAAAAATCAAAACTCCTGTTTCATGGGCTGCATCGTTCTGGAAGGCTACAAAAAAAATCGAATACAGCTGACCCCTGGTAGCCCTTCTCTCTCTCTCTCTCTCTCTCTCTCTCTCTCTCACACACACACACACACACACACACACACACACACACACACACAGTCCTGGTCCAAAAAGATATGGCATGACCTCACTGATGCTTCCCCAGTGGCTGCAAATTGATAAACTAAAAACAAAGTTAATTTTAAAATAGCCAATACTGTCTTTCTCTATCCTGAGCAGGGTGGACTGTGATGGACGCCCTAGTAATAAACCAGAGTCTAGGATGGGCAAATTCACTGTGAGACTTTATATCTGCGCTGTACACAAAAACCTGTTTGTGTCAAGCCCAAATAAGGTGAGTACTTGCAGAATACATGGCAAAGCAGTGTCCAAGAAAGACTCTGTGAGTGGGATCATTTTTGTGCTTTCTTCTGTTTTCTCCTTGCTTTCTGTGGAGAGGGGTAACGGCCACTGCAACCAGGGCTCTGAGTAATCTATCACAGAAGGGCTATGACTACACACCAGTGAAGACAGCCATGGTGTTAATGGTGCCAGGGAGGGAGAAACACCAATCCCTGCTCATCAGGATCCCACTGCAACAGAAAATAGCACCAGTTTCAGCAATTCTGGTGTTGGACAAAGCCTCTTTTTGTTAGTTAAGAAAGCATCAGCACAATCTCCCCAGTTAACTGCATTAATAGGATCCATTCATGTCACTGAAAAATACTTCTTGGCACAGTTCACTTTCCTGACCCAAAGACGCCAACATCAATCCAAACTGGACTCAGTAGGGTAATGTGTTGTGACACCAGCCCAGTAAAAACATCTTTAGATCATGAAAAAATGCACAAATTACTATTAACACTGCATTTCTCTTTTCAGGAGTCCTGTCTGTTTTCCTGCAAAGTACTTTCAATCCATATCATAAAGGTAGAATTTAGGTGGAAGAATGTGTTTTTTGGATTCCACTTAGTGCTTGGTTGAATTTATTACCTTTTCTCCTTTACTTATATGGACAGAAACTCAGACTGCTCTCAATCAGGCAACAAGCAGCAGTATGTTCATTTCTGAGTAGGCCATGTGAACAGTGAGTTGGTATTTAGAAGCAAATCCCATGATGCTGTTTCTGTCCACTGGGACCCTTACTTAGGGACAGAATTCCTTTCCCAGAGGTAGGACAGTATCCTAGGCAAACTGTGAGCACTCCTTGTTGATTCTGTGTCTCAAGACTGGGAGAGAAGATACAAACTGAGAGCAGACAGCAAAATTTTAAGTTCACCAAAAGATGTCCCCCCAAAATGTTGAACACTGACACAGGCCTGCATCTCTTATATATACGTATATATACATCACTTTTAGTGGGAGGGAAGAGCGAAAGCTTTTCAAAGTTTGAGTATTTATTAGAATTTTTAAATAAAGAGAACTACGATTTTAATTTCACATCTTGGCTATGTTTTGACAAAGGAGATGCCACCAAGAGCACTGTCCTAAGCCAGGGATTGACCAGTGTCCCCCTCCTAGACCCACCCCTCGATCTCAAGACCCTTTTCTGCTTACTTCCCAACTAAACACCACCACTGGCAAATGAAGCCCGCAAGAAGCCCGTATCAAAAACCAACGCGACAGTTTGCAGGGAGCCACTGCATGATGCACTGTTCTAGTCAAGGGCCGAGCATTCTCTCATACCGCTTCTCAGCAGAAGATGGACCTTTTGCGTCTCAGCAGGAGACAAATTTACTATTTCTGAGCATGCTCCATGGTGCAATTCCAAATGCTGTCACATTGCAAAGATAAGCAGACACCTGAATTTTCCTCCTGTGTACTTTTTGGGAACTTAACATGGTCACCCAGGATGGGGATGGGACCATACACCTGCACTGGCCCAGGCCAGCCAGATGCTTCCGCACAAGGACAATGTCCAGTGCAGCGCAGTGTAAGGCATGGATGCACAAGGAGAGAGGCCACTGTTGGCGGTAAGTAGCATTATGGAAAAAAATTCCAACCTGCAGGACAGAAACAGTGCTTGATGCTCCAGTTTTTTAGACAGCAATCCCAAGAATCCAGTTCAAATCCCTACTGTCAACACGTAGGGAGGAATTCAATTTCTATCATTGTTTCTCCAGGTCTGAGCTGAGGCCATTTGCTCCTGGCTCGGTAATAAAAAGAAAATAGGTTTCTTCCTGTGTCTTTCTTGGCATGGAAACACAGCTTCGAGAAGGACATGAGTCCTGGGAGCGCTATGAAGGCAGCTAAACTCTTTCCGTACCCTACATAACTACAGTCAGTGACTGGGGAAAGGGAGAAGACAGGGAAACTTACCTAGCCACTAGCATCAAAAAACAAAAAGGGAAATTAACTGTGAGGCTCTCCATTTCAGAAACACCCCGAATTTAAAGAACAAAACAAAACCTTGAAAAATTAAATAGTTAAATTCCTCTTCTAAAAGTCATTTATTTACATATTATATGCCCAGTATATAATGTGTAGATAAATGTATCCTGCAGTGGAAGTGACCAACCTCCTGGACTGAATAGCGCATTATAGGACAAATTCTTGAAAGGTTTCATCTCATATTGGTATCTTTTAATAAAAAAAAAAAATTAAAAATCAAAGAAAAAACGTCTGGCCAGGGCTGGGGTGAGACAAACAGGAACACTTCAGAATCCAAGGCAGAGGGAAGGCTGTCTGTCTCTCTAGACAATTGTAGGGGTGTGAAAAGGGAGGGACCGATCATGCACAAAAGTACTTACAAATTACATACCCACCCCCCACCCCCTCCATAAAAAGAGAAGAAAAAGCCCATCACTTAACACCAAACAGCAACACCATCAAGAACCCCTTTCTCTGCTGCCCATCATGCCTTATTTGGAGAGGAGGCCTGTGAGGAGAGGTGAAAAGAGCAAGGGAGGGAAGATCTGCACTCCAGTCTAGTTTCCAATTTCCATTCCTCTTACGCGAAGTCTTCAGTCATCTGATGCCTGGCATCGAGCCCTGGGAAGAAACCGAGTACGTGGTGGCCACGACTGGGGTGCCATTGTTGGCCGAGTAGCCTTGCCTCAACGTTTCAAAATACGACGCCTGCACCGGTTTGTGATACTGCAGCACTTTTATGGCATCTTCTATTTTAAACCATTCCCTCTTCCTTCCTGTGGGGGCAGAGAGAAGAAGAAATGAGGACAAAAGGGAAGCAGCCACAGGTTTCTGATCTTCAACTTGGAAGAAAGGGTTGATGAAAACAGAAAAGCAACCGTTATCAAGACTTTAAAACCGTGCATCATAAAGGTATTTTTCCTCACTTTCTTTCCTTACAAGAGTATATGCTTCAAATGCCATACAGATGTCCGATGCAGAAGATAGGGAAGACATCTGAGAAGTGAATCGTGTGAAACCCACCCTCCAGAGAGAACCAGTGCTCCTGGTCTCCTCTTGCGTTCCTGGGCCTCTGGGCCTTGCCCGGCTTGCATGTATACACCTGAAGCCCAGCCAGCACCCACTCTTCTGCACAAATCAACACGAGCGTCGGCTTCCAGAATTACGAGGATGGCTGCCTTATAATCATTTATTTCAGAATTTTAAGAGTTATATATCCACAGATACAAAATTTTTTTTTAAAGATTTATTTATTTATTTATTTGAGAGAGAGCGAGAGAGAGAGCGAGAGAGAGAGAGAGAGAGAGAGAGAGCACATGAGGGGGGGAGGGTCAGAGGGAGAAGCAGACTCCCTGCCGAGCAGGGAGCCCGATGCGGGACTCGATCCAGGGACTCCAGGATCATGACCTGAGCCGAAGGCAGCCGCCCAACCAACTGAGCCACCCAGGTGCCCCACAGATACAAAATATTTTTAAAAATAACACCATCCTGGGGCGCCTGGGTGGCTCAGTCGTTAAGTGTCTGCCTTTGGCTCAGGTCATGATCTCAGGGTCCTGGGATCGAGCCCCACATCGGGCTCCCTGCTCGGCGGGAAGCCTGCTTCTCCCTCTCCCACTCCCCCTGCTTGTGTTCCCTCTCTCGCTGTGTCTCTCTCTGTCAAATAAATAAATAAAATCTTAAAAATAAATAAATAAATAAATAAATAAAAATAACACCATCCCTATTAACTTCTCAGTCTGTTTTCTTACTTTTTTTTTCAATTTTTTTAAAATCCTTTATTTTTTCTCTTATAATAAAAGATCATTGCTTAACATTAGGAAAATGGAAGAAAGTATAAAGGATATAATTACCCACAACATAAGAAACCACTGACTACTCTCAATACCTTCATGTCTTTGCTTTTCTTTCATCATATCTGAAAAAGACACTGCACTGAACAACTATCACTGGGATCATGCTTTCGGATGCTGGAGCTAACATGCTAGGCTCCAATCTCATCACTGGCTCTAATGAACGGTCAGTTTGGGGCAGGTTACTAACTAGGTACTGAGCTGTGCCCCACCTTCCTCATCTGTGGAGATAATAAATAGTACCTATCTCACAAGTCTGCTGTGAGGATTAATATGTAAGATATTTGAATGATACCTGGCACATAGTATATGCTGTAAGACTTTGCTTATTAGTATTATTATCATTGCTTCTTTTTTTACTTCACATTGTTTCTTAAGCGCTTGTCTGTGTTATAAAAAAATATGCAGGGTGCTTGGATGGCTCAGGCGGTAGAGCATCTGAATCTTGATTTTAGCTCAGGTCACGATCTCAGGGTTGTGAGATCGCGCCCTGCGTCTGGGCTCTGTGCTGGGCATGGAGCCTGCTTAGGATTTTCTTTCCTCCCTTCTCCCCCACACCCCCAGCACTTTTGCTCTTCAAAAAAACACAAAAAAACAAAAAACAACCAAAAACCTTTATCTGTTTTATTCTTTCTTTTAACCTCCCAGAAGAGGCCTAGAACTGAGATTATAGGAATAAAACATTTGAACTCTAAAGGCCTCGTGTTATATAATGCCCAACTGCTTTTCAGAAGGGCCATCCCAATCCCAGTCCTGCTTGTGTGTGCTGGAATGTCGTTCTCACTACCCTCCCCGTCAGCACTGCTACCTTTTCCTCTGTCATTGCCAATTCTTTAGGTGAAAACGAGTACCTCATTTTTGTTTTCATTTCAAATTCCTATTTTAATGTCGCTCTACCTGTACCTGTAAGTCTGTACCCTGCTTTTTTCATTCACTAACACCGATTCACAAGCCCTTTGCCATGCTCTATTAGCTTTCAGGAGTCCGTGTTTAACAGCTGTGCAACATTCTGTCAGATGAATGTACCTCAGATCACTTATCCTTCACTGAGGCATACGTTTAAAAGCCAATTTCCACCTGAAAAAGGCTCATCTGGAGGAAGGCTCATAGGTTTATTCTCCGTATTTTAGATTATTTCAATATTTCAATTCTTGGAAGTAGTAGAAGGTGAAAGGCTTGTTGGATATTAATAGAGCAATGGTACCTTGAAAATTCGTATCACAAGTGTGTGACTCCCGCCTGACAGAGTGCTCTGAGGACAGGGCCATGCCACACTCATCTCTGTCTCCTTTTTAAGCCCTAGCACTGGCTGTCAAGGAGGCTATTTTTAATAAACCCCTACTGAATTTATTTACTTAAGCATATTGCATTCTTACCACATACAAGGCCGTTAAAAGCCGAAGGGCCATGAAATGCTCAGACCAGCAGTGTGAGGGGCATGATGACAAAGCACATACGCATAATAAAGGGAGACATTTCAGCAATTGGATTTTATCTGTTTGCCGATTTATAACTGGTTTTTAAATATTACACTTTTCTAGAATATACTTTCCTTCAGAGGCAAAAGATTAAACCAGGAACTGACCATTAAATCACCTAAGTTAGTTCCAAAGACACACACCCAACAGTGATCTGAGAGATCAAAGAGAATGGCTCCTCAGGAGAAAGGGAGGGGCACCCGAAGGGGAGTATGGATGTAACTGGAAACTGCTCCCACTACTCTGGAGGGAGCAGCTCACCCCACCAAACCAGCAGCTTTCTCCAACAATATGAATAAGCATCACAAGGAACAGCCAAGGTCCTGCTCCCAGCTGGGGTTTCGTGGCCATTGTGGAGGAGGGTCAGTATCTGTTGTGGATGGTCCAATTCAGCTTCAGAAACCATTTTTCTTATTTTTATCTGCATGTTTCTATTTGTTGACCAGGTATCCACCTTCAGCTTCCTTTTGAACATTTCAAAACACTACTTTCAGAAGTTCAAAATGGACATGCTTGTTTCATTAAACATACCCTTCTATGGTTTCTTTCATCAGGCTCGTTTCTGGGTCTGGGTCATGACCTGTGGCGTGGCAAGGGCCCGTGGTGGGGAGCATTTTGGAGGCTATCTGGGGACAACTTACCAATGTTAACTGAATCTTCCCAGTCTTCCAGCACTTCTGTGACAATGAGCACATAGACATACGTTCTGTGCTTCCTCTCCTGGTTCTGAAGGGCAAAGAGAGGACAGAGGAAGAGCTTTCCCTTAAAGAGCTGAGATTACTTGAGTGAAACACACTCTTAGCCATATGTCCAGAGAGCTCAGACACAAGCATTCCTTTTACTTTTAATCATCCTACAATCATACATGGAATAGCGCCAGATGACCTATTTAAAACATGCCGCATTTGCATTTAAGGTTGTGCTCTTTGGCTGGCCTTCTAAAGCCCAAACTTTAATCTCTTTTTTCGTTCCCCTTTCCCTAAATACAACTTCACAGGAAGGCTGTGAGAAGGAAGTTTGTGACCTCTCAAGAAAAAGGCACCAAGTAAATGTAACTCACTAGAACACAAGAAAGAGAAGAGGCTGTGGGTGGGTGGAGGTTCCATCAATGCAAGCAAGCTGATTATCGGGTGCATCTCCCCTTCTACTAACTTTGCTCATCTTTATTTCCCCATTTCTCACTTCCTTCCACCTTCCTCCAAACCTCTACCCAGCCTCTACGCTTAATGACTGAGCCACCCAGGCGCCCCTGTTGATGTTACTATTGTAATTGTTTTAGGGTGCCACAAAGGACGCCCATATAAGACAGCAAACAATCAATAAATTCCACTGACCAGCCATTCCCGTCTCTCCCTGTCATTCTCCCTATTCCCTGAGACACAACAAAATTAAGATTAGGCCAACGCAGGGCGCCTGGGTGGCTCAGATGGTTAAGCGTCTGCCTTCAGCTCAGGTCATGATCCCAGGGTCCTGGGAACGAGTCCTGCATCGGGCTCCCTGCTCCTTGAGAGCCTGCTTCTCCCTCTGCTTCTCTCTCTCTCTGTCTCTCATGAATAAATAAATAAAATCTTAAAAAAAAAAAAGATTAGGCCAACGCAGGGCGCCTGTGTAGCTCAGTTGGTTATGCGTCTGCCTTCGGCTAGGTTGTAGTCTCAGGGTCCTAGGATCAAGTCCCGCTTTGGGCTCCCTGCTTGGCAGGGAGTCTGCTTCTCCCTCTCCCTCTGCTGCTCCTCCTGCTCGTGCTCCTCTATCTCTCTCTCAAATAAATAAATGAAATCTTAAAAAAAAACTTATAAAAAAAGATTAGGCCAATTAATAATCCTACAGTGGCCTCTAAATGTTCAAGTGAGGGAAAGAGTTGCACATCTCCTACTCTCCCTTTAAATCAAAAGCTAGCAATAATTAAGCTTAGTGAGGGAGGCATGCTGAAAGCCAAGACAGGTTGAAAGCTAGGCTGCTTGTGCCAGTTAGCCAATTTGTGAATGCAAAGGAAAAATTCTTGAAGGCAATTGAAAGTTCTACTCCAGTGAACACATGCATGACAAGAAAGCGAAACAGCCTTACTGCTGATATGGAGAACGTTTGAGTGGTCTGGATAGAAGATCAAGCCAGTCACAACCTTCCCTTAAGCCAAAGCCTGTCCCAGAGCAAGGCCCTTGCTCTCTTCAATTCTATGAAGGCTGAGAGAGGTGCGGAAGTCACAGGAGAAAAGTGTGAAGCGAGCAGAGGTGGGTTCATGAGGGTTAAGGAAAGAAGCCGTCTCCATAACACAAAAGTGCAAGAGGGAGCAGCAGGTGTTGGTGGAGAAGCTGCAGCGAGTTCTCCAGGAGATCTAGCTCAGATCATCCGTGGCGGGGGCTACATGAAACAACAGATTTTCAGTGTGAGATGAAACAGCCTTCTATCGGAAGAAGATGCCATCTAGGACTTTCATAGTTAGAGAGGTCAGTGCCTGGCTTCCAAGCTTCAAAGGACAGAGTGACTCTCTGGTTAGAGGCAGCTGGTGACTTAGAAGTTGAAGCCAGTGCTCAATGACCATTCCAAAAATCCTAGGGTCCTCAAGAATAAAGCTAAATTGACTCTGCCTGTGCTCTTATAAATGGGGATGACAGCACATCTGTTTCCAACACGGTTTACTGAATATTTTAAGCCCACCGTTGAGATCTACTGCTCAGAAGAAAAGATTCCTTTCAAAATATGACTGTGCATTGACAGTGTCCCTTGTCACCCAAGAGCTCTGATGGAGATGGACAACGAGGTGAATGTTTTTATGCTGCTAACACAACACCCATTCCACAGACCATGGATCAAGGAGTCATTCCAACTTGCAAGTCTTACTATTTAAGAAATGCACTTCATAAGGCTACAGCTGCCATAGATAGCAATTCCTCTGACGGATCTGGGCAAAGTCCATTGAAAACCTTCTGGAAAGGATTCGCCATTCTAGATGCCATTAAGAACAGTGGTGATTCATGGAAAAAGGTAAAGAATATCAACATGAACAGGAGTTTGGAAGAAGTTGACTCCAACCCTCGTGAAGGACTTTGAGGGATTCAAGACTTGAGTGGAGGAAGAAACTGCAGATGTGGTAGAAATAGCAAGAGAACTAGAATCAGTGGAGCCTGCAGTCAGTTAAGCACCCAACTCTTGGTTTCGGCTCGGGTCATGATCTCAGGGTCGTGAGATTGAGCCCTGCACCGGGCTCCATGCTCAGCCCGGAGTCTGCTTAAAATTCTCTCCTTCTCTGTCTCTCCCTCCACCCGCCCTATGCTTGTGCTATGAAAGAAAAGAGAAGAAAAGAGAAGAGAAGAGAAGAGAAGAGAAGAAATGAAAAGAAAAAGAAAGAAAGAAAGAAAGAAAGAAAGAAAGAAAGAAAGAAAGAAAGAGAGAAAAAGAAAAAGAAAAAGAAAAAGAAGTGGAGCCTGAAGATGTGACTGAATTGCTGCAATCTCATGATAAAACCTGAAGAAATGAGGAGCTGCTTCTTACAGATGAGGACAGAAAGTGGTTTCTTGAGATGGAGTCTACCCCTGGTGAAGATTCTGTGAAGACTGTTGAAGTGACAATAGAAGATTTAGAATATTCCATAATTGTAGTTGATAAAGCAGCGGTAGGGTTTGAGAGGATGGACTCCCAATTTTGAAAGAAGTTGTACTGTGGGTAAAATGCTATCAAACAACATCGTTTGCTACAGAAAAACTGTTCATGAAAGGGAGAGTCAATCGGTGCAGCAAACCTTCTTATTTTAAGAAATTGCCACAGCCACCCCAATTCTCAGCAACCATGACCCTGATCAGTCAGCAGCCATCAACATGGAGGCAATACCCTCCACCAGCAAAAAGCTCATGATGGTTAGCGTTTTTTAGTAATAAAGTATTTTTAAATTAAGGCATAGACATTAATACAGACATTGTAAGTGTATATTCAGAGACTACAATACAGTATAAATATAACTTTCATATGCACTGACAAAAATCAAAGAAACATTTGACTAGCTTTATTGCAATATTTGCTCTATTGCAGTGGTCTGGAACTGTACCCACAATATCTCTGAGGTAATGCCTGTACTTACAAATAATTCTATTTGTCTGGAGGAGACTATGGGATTTTAAAAAAGAAAGTAAGCTATTCTCTGCCAGCGCTGCTTTGTTTTGAAAACTCAGTGCAACAAAGATGGCGTCTACCCCAGATAAGGACCGCAATGGACTGAATGTTTATGCCCCCCACAATTCGGATGTTGAAATCCTAACTCCCAGTGGGATAGTATTAGGAGGTGGGGCCTCTGGCAGCTGACTGGGTTGAGAAGGGCTGACTCTTGGGAATGGGGTTGGCAGCTGATAAGAGAGGCCCCAGTGAGCGACCATCCTCCTTTGCCATGTGAGAACACAGAGAGAAACAGCTACAAGTATCCCCTGCTTTTCAAGAGTTCTAGGTAAGCCACTTCACTTTTACGAAAGACCTACATCAGTACCTGTTTTTGCTAACCGAAAGAAATCCTAAGAGGAACTTGCTTTTCTAAAAAAAAAAAAAAAGGTGAAAGGAAAAGGAGCCTTGGGCATTTCTGGCGCAGCGAGCCATCACAGAGGCAGTGCCCGCGTGGAGCAGCGGGCGCACTCCGGCCACTCCTTCCCCGGGAACTACACCAGCACTTCCTCATCGAGCCGCCAAAGCCATGAACTGGGGCTCTGCACACCTGTGCTTTAGCTTGACTTACTTCATGCATCCGTTAACAACATGTATCCTGAGGTTTCCGAAAAGCCTGAGAGAGGTTATTTTTTGGTTTTGGAAATGCTAAAAAAAAATGTCCACATAAATTAATTGCTTCTTCACTTTCTACCATTTTGACTTACAAAAGGTTTCCTACAAACACTCTACTTTTGGATAGCAGGAGAAACTTGTAACTATGAACCAGGAAGTGGGTCCTCACCAGACACTGAATCTGCTGGTGCCTTGATCTTGGACTTCCTAGTCTCCAGAACTGTGAGAAATCCATTTCTATTGTTTATAAGCCACTCAGTTTTGTTATAGCAGCTCGAAAGGACTAAGACAAAGAAATACATATTTATATTACATGGTTACTAATATGATTCCAATTGCACCGAAGATTTTAACAGGCTTACCTCAAAAATTCCAACTAATCTTCCCAATGTCCCTTTTACTCCAGCCTGAAAAGTGAAGAAGAAAAATTAGCGCATTAATATTGTTTATATTGCTGGTCTCATTATCAATCAAAACCCAAGAGGAACACCTTAGGAGGACTCTAGGTCTAAGGAGGTCACACCACTATTTCCTGAGCATCACAGACTGGTAACAGCAGAGTGTGCTCTGGGGAAGGAGGATTTCTCTCATCTCCTCCCCGTCTCTCTCACTCCTGCAATGCCGGCCAAACATAGCAGGTAATCAAGGCCATGAAGCCACACAGAAGATATTTTGAGGTATTAATTACTTCATTCACTCATTCATTCGTTCATTCAACAAATACACTGACTGCCTAATATGTGTCAGAGGTATAGTGATGAATAGGCTAGAACACAAGATCCAAGAAAGCAAGATCCTTATCTGACTCATTCTTGGCTTTCCGTATACAGTATGCCCAAAACAGAGCTCAGCACCTTGTAGAAGCAGCTCAGGAAGGCATACGTTAACAAGTACATAAACGTGGTGACAAGTATTGACAGAGATGCACAGAATGATGTGATGGACAGAGAGTGACTGGGAAGAGACAACTTCATACAGTGGTTAGACCTTCAAGCATATACTCCGTATCTCCCATCGGCCCTTTGGTATTTTTTTTTTTTTTTTTAGATCTGTGTCTTTCTGATGAATCACAGGCACATTTTTCAGTTTATTCCAATTGATTTTCTTTTCAGCCTACCAAAACTAGGGCTATCCCATCTCTAGTCATTTGACATTTTTCATTTCTACCTGTTCTTCACATATCTGTTTCCATTATGTATGCCTTGTTTCCATGATTTTTTGTTCTTTTAAATTAAAAGCTATTCCTTCATTTACTTTTGAACATCTTGAACATATTTAAGTTCTTTGTCAGGCCATGCTATAAAATTCATTTCATCTGAAGTAAATTCATGTTCCAGTTGGTGAAGGGCTTACTTGTGAGGCTCCCGCCAAGGTGATACAGAGAATACTGCAGGCAGAGCCATGGAATCAGGGGGTGGTTTGGCTCCATCTTTTATTGTGCACTGCATCTGTGTCCTCTCCCTACCTAAGCCCACATCTTTCTAAAAGTTGCAGCCCCTGGTATCCTTTCCATTGGGAACCTGGGCTCCCGCTACTCCAAGGGTCCGAACACTAGCCACCCAAGGCTGGGCAGGCAGCGGCCTTCCCATGACATTCAGCAGTTCTACCCTGTTTCTGATCTATGGAGATGCCACCCACCTTGCTTTGGGTTAGGCTGTGTCTTTTTAGCTTTTGCTTTTTATATTTTATATCTGTCCCTGCTAGAAGTGGGGAGAGGCGAGGGAAGGATGATTTTCTGAAAATGCCTGGGAAATGCTGTAACTTGTTTTCTATTACCACTGCCATGTAATCTGTAATAACTAAATTTGTAATAAACTAAAAATTAAGACAAAAATACTTTCTAAAGACAATAGGTACTCATTAAGTTTATACAGAATGAACACAATTTTATTTTTATTTATTTTTTAAAAAGATTTTATTTATTTATTTGACAGAGACAGAGATAGCGAGAGCAGGAACACAAGCAGCAGGAGTGGGAGAGGGAGAAGCAGGCTTCCCGCGGAGCAGGGAGCCCGATGCAGGGCTCAATCCCAGGACCCTGGGATCATGACCTGAGCCAAAGGCAGAGGCTTAACGACTGAGCCACCCAGGTGCCCCAACTGATTCTCTATATTGAAAAAAATTTTTTTTGAATTTATTTTTTTAAGTAATCTCTACACCCAATGTGGGGCTTGAATTCATGACCCCAAGATCAAGAGCCACACAGTCCACTGACTGATCCAGCCAGGCCCCTAAATTGATTCTCTACATTTTTAGAGATAACTACACTCCATGGCCAGCTAAGACTAGTTAGATTATACTTGGTGAATTAACCAGTGTAGCTGCCTGAACAAGCAGGATGAGCTGGCAGGTCAGCTTGGACTAGAAAACCAATTCTGTATCCTGAACACTCAGCCTGAACACTCAGATCAACTCCTGAGATGTGGCACCTGTGCTCTGGCCTGTGGTCCCCACCGACAGGGCCTAGGAGCAGGGCTGTCAGGTTGGTGGGGAGGGAGGGAGGTAAGGAGATTCACAGAGGTTCATAGAGGCTATCATTCACATTTCTCTTCTGCAAAGTAGAGAAAGAGTTCTCTTTAACAGTTTTAACTGTTCAATTAATTTTTTTTTCTTAAAGAAACCAAAAGTTTAGAAAAGAAAATGATCTCCAATTTTTTTTTAAAAGATTTTATTTATTTGAGAGAGTATGTACTCATGGGGGCGGGGGGGGGAGGAGCAGGAGGAGAGGGACAAGGGACAAGCAGACTCCGCACTAAGCTCAGAGCCTGACACAGAGCTCGATCTCATGACCCTAAGATCACGACCTGAGCCAAAATCAAGAGTCGGACGCTTAACTGCCTGAGCCACCCAGGTGCCCCAATCTCCAATTTTTAAGGGCGCAATTAACTTAATATTATGACAGCTCAATATAATTTAAAACTTTTGTTTAATAATGGTGTTTTCTGCATTCAACATCAACATATACCTATGATTTACTCTAACAGAGGCAGTTGGGAAAAGCATAAAAGCATTTTTCTTTATAAAATAGATGCATTCTGGGGGTGCCTGGGTGGCTCAGTCATTAAGCGTCTGCCTTCGGCTCAGGTCATGATCCCAGGGTCCTGGGATTGAGCCCCTCATCGGGCTCCCTGCTCGGTGGGAAGCCTGCTTCTCCCTCTCCCACTCCCCCTGCTGTGTTCCCTCTCTCGCTGTGTCTCTCTGTCAAATAAATAAATAAAATCTTTAAAAAATATATATATATAAAATAGATGCATTCTGGGGCGCCTGGGTGGCTCAGTCGGTTGAGCATCCGCCTTCGGCTCGGGTCATGACATGGAGCCCCAGGGCTCCCTGCTCAGCCTGCTGCTCCTTCTGCCCTTCACCCCGCTCACGCTCTCTAGTAAATAAATAAAATCTTCAAAAAATAAAATAGATGCCTTCTTATAAAGTCTTGTGTAATTTAAATAATGCTGCCATCTGTACAAAGAAATTTTAGTGGCATTTATTTTCACTTCTAATTAAGCTTCAAGTTGTAGAAATTAACAACAGCTTTATTTGTCTCAGTGTCTTAAGTTTTATACCAATATTTAGGGGATCTACTTTAGAGAATTCTATCTAAGGTGATCCTGCCAATGAGCCTATGGTGAAAAGCAAAGAAATATTCTTTTGTTTACCAGTTTCTAAATTTCTTAGGAGGACGTGCCTCTTTAGTAAGAGGATTTCTGTTCTTTAAAGTCATAGTGCCAATCAAGAGGAAGACTCCTCAGAGGCAAAGGTCCTCCAAGACAGAGTTCACTGCGACCATTTTATGTTTTCATGCTTCTCCACAGCCCAATTAGCTTTGAGCTAGCTCCCTCTCAACTGCTGCCACAGGCAACAGGAGAGAGTTATTTTTGTCTCTCACATGATTCTTGCATGTGGGTCAGGGTAGGTGTCAGGGTCACATCAGACAGATAGCTGGCTCAGACATTTTGGGATAAGATTTGATTCAGGGTAAATGGAAGTTTGGTGTACTCAGGGTGCTAGGATAGACCTGTTCTCTTCCAAATCATTATAAGGCAGTTATAATTTCAGTCTATATGTCAAAAAACCCTAATCCAGAGAAGTAGTCTTTATTTAAAAGCCCATCTTAGGTAGTAGTAAGAATTCATATTATATATATATATATATATATATATATATATATATATATATAGCCCTTCATTATTCAACCACAGGCAGGTGAGTGCTTCCTTGACCTTCAAAGTATAATACATCAATTCTAGCACTTTCAGACTAGTTAACAAAAATAATTTGAGCAACCGCCTACTTTTCAAAAAGAAAAAACCCACAAATATCTTTTTTTTTTTCCTTTGGGGTATTTTGCTGAGATTGGAAGTACCATCCAGCCAGACTCCAGTGATGCCATCCTTCCTGCTAGTAAGCTCTCCCGCTATGTACACGAGACTCAGGCAGAGGCATGGACATGGAGGGGCCTTTGAGAATGCCCCTACAATGATCTGCTGCCACAAAGAACCCTGGCTGTGTTGTTTTAGTCTCGGTGGGTACAAAATGGGTCATCACCTTCTAAAACCTATCTTTTACTCTAAGGCGGACATTTTGGCAGACACTGATGGATGTCTAGCCCACAGGCATACCTCCTTCCACTGTGCTACCAGTAAGACCCAGCTTCTGTCCACGTGAGAGCTATGGCACACCTGGAATGGCGCAGGGAATTCTGTTCCCCTCTGCAGTGACAGGTTCGGGCGTGCCGTGACCCAGTGCTGGACCAATGGCTTCTGAGAGGGAGTCTCTTGGGGGTTCCTGGGAAAGATTTCCCACCATGATAAAGAGCTGCAATAAAAAGAAACCCTATACCTTGCTTGTCAAGTGGGGACCTGAAACTTGGAGCTGCTACAGTCCTTGTGATCGTAAGGGAAAGGGCAAGAGAATCAATGAGAAGCTGAATGAAAGTCCTGAGGTGGCCGAGCTGCTGAAGCAATGAGGTAATGTCCAACCTCTGGACTTCCTACGTGAGACAAATAACTGGTATACGGTTGAAGCCGCTTTTAGTCAGGTACTCTGGTACTGTATCGGAACACTTCCTGCTACTTCCTTTGATTTAGAAGGTAGCTCTAAGAGGACAACAATTCTGAACATCCAAGGGAACTGTAGGGTAAAAGCTTGCTCTATTAAAGCAATAAGCCCAGACCCAAAAAGGGTTCAGGGGAGCAACTCTCATGCAGGTATGTGAATGAGGAAACCCAGGAACAAAAATTTTTGGTCTTCAATACACATACCTTTCTGGTACCTGCCAAACTTAAGTAACAGCAGGAAAGAGTCACAGTGTATGATAAAGTAGATGGGAAGCCATTATAGTTAAGTCCAGTGAAATCCCATCCCAGAGATTTTTTTGTTTTGTTTTTTAAATGAGATATTTCGAACATCAAAAAAGTAAAGAAAATAATAAAATAAACATTCAGGTAGTAACTAGCCAGCTTTGTCAAATAGTAATGTACCATTTTGTGTATTTTTTATATTTATTTTTTTTAAAGATTTATTTATTTGAGAGAGACAGCGCAGCAAGCGCGAGAGCACAAACATGAGAGCAGGGAGCCCGATGTGGGGCTCGATCCCAGGACCCTGGGATCATGACCTAAGCCGACGCTTAACCAACTGAGCCACCCGGGCGTCCAATGTATTTTTTTTTTTTTTTTAAGAAATAAAACTACTGGTACCACTGAAGCCCCTTGTGCACTCCCCAGCCTTGCCAGAGGTAACTACTCACCTGAATTTGGTGTTTATCATTCTTTTGCATGTCTTTATACTTGTACTACTTAGATATCTATTCACTATTCATGGTAAATAGTATTTTCTGTATGTTCCTCTATTCGATTAAAAAAAAAGGATTATAACTTCTGAAACCCTGTCCCCTCAATATCATGATTCTGAGTTTTAGATATATTGAAACATGTAGTTAATTCATTTTGGTTGTTGAACAGTATTCTACTTTAGGAATTTACCACAATTAATCCATTTACTTGTTGGTAGACATTTCGTCCTGCTATTTTAAAAAACACTGCAAAAACCAAAACCAAACCAAAACCCAAAACCTCTCTTGCAGATATTTTTGTTACAATCCACCATGTGTGCGAGTTTCTTTTAGATCAAATTTCTGAATCATAGGCTAAAAGTACCTCCAATTTTCCCACATATTATCAAGTTCCTCTATGCAGTTCATCAGTGGCAGAAATGACCACAATTCTCTACCTCTTCCTGTATCCATGTCCTTTGAAATGTGATTTTACAGCTCTTCCTATCAAGAGATCTATTTACCCACTCCTTTACGAGGCTGGCCTTGTGACTTGCTTTGGCCAAGAGAATGCAGAAGGATGGTGTGTACCAGTTCCAAGACCAGGCCTCAAGAGGTCTTGTAGTTTCAAACTCTGCCACTGCCATGTGAGCTAGTCTCCTAAAGGATGAAGACCTGTCTCAGCTGAGGGTATTACAAAGCAGCCTACAGCCAGCTAACCTCCAAACTGGGAGAGCCTAGCTAAGAGGACAGAGCTGCCTACTCCACCCAGAGCGGGCCGTAGACATCGGAGTAGTCCACTCAGTCTACTACTGAGGAGTAGACACCACGGGCTCGTGAGTAACGATCAATACTTAACTAATTTAAGCCACTGAGTCTGGGGACAGCTTGTTATACAGCAATAACCACCTGGTATATTCTCCAAGTACACAGGCAATGTACAAGTTGCCATCACTCTTGTTCCTCTTGAATATTTGTTTTTTGTTGTCAGCCTCTTAAATTTTAGGTCAACATGATGAGTATGAAATTATATTGCATAATTTCTCTAATTGTGTACTTTTTCCTGTTTAATGGACATTCAGATTTCTTCTGGGAATTCACACTACTTATCCATTTTTCTTATTTGATTATTGACCATTATAATGATCTTCAGAAATTATATCTTAATATTTAACCTCTGTGGTAAACATATGTTCTGCTCCCAGTCTGATACTTGTCTTTTATCTTTTTTTTTAAAATTTTATTAAGTTTTTAAACTTTAGTTCCAGTATAGGTAACATACAGTGTTATATTAGTTTCAGGTGTACAATATAGTGATTCAACAATTCCGTATGTGCTCATCGTAAGTGCACTCCTCAATCCCCATCACTTTTTCACCCATTCCCCCTGCCCACCTCCCCTCTGGTCACCATCAGTTTGTATAGTTACAAGTCTGTTTTTTGTTTTCTCTCTCTCTTTTTCCCCCTTTGTTATTAATTCCACATATGAGTGAAATCATACGTATTTGTCTTTCTCTGACTTATTTCTATTTTAATTTTTGATGTCCTTTGCTAAACATTTTTCATAAGATATTACTGATTTTACTTATCTTTTCCTTTTGTCTGTTTATTATTCTTTCAGTCTCCCGCATTTTTTCTAATAGTTTGAAGAGTTTTATAATATGATCCACCAAAATTAATTTGGGAATTTATTCCCAAATAGCCAATGGTCTGGAGGCTCCAAAATAGACCCAATAGATATCATTACTGTTTTATTAATCTAGTTGTTAATTTATGTACTAATATCATGTGGTTTTAACTAATACAGCTTTATCCAAATACATGGAAAAGTAGTCTCCTTCTCTCCTCTGTTCTTTTTCAAAAACTTCACAGCCATTTCTGTACCTTTATTCTTCCATATAAATTTCAAAAATCAGTTTTTCAGATGTCTGAAAAATCCCTTTGGGATGTTTATTTTTATTATTGAATTTTTAGATTAATTTTAAAAATACTCACATCTTTATAATATATAGTCTTCTTATTGGGGAATAGACTGTATCTCTCCCTTTACTTAGGTCTTTTTGATTCCTTCAAACTTTTATTATTATTTTTTAAAGAATTTATTTATTTATTTATTTATTTATTTATTTATTTATTTGACAGAGAGAGAGAGAGAGCGAGCGAGCACAAGCAGGGGGAGCAGCAGAGGGACAGGGAGAAGCAGGCTCCCCGCTGAGCAGGGAGCCTGATGTGGGGCTCCATCCCAGGACCCTGGGATCATGACCTGAGCCGAAGGCAGATGCTGAACGACTGAGCCACCCAGGTGCCCCAGCCTTTCTACTTTTAATTATCAGGATCAGGAGTCAGCAAACTATAACCCATGGGCCAACTCTGTCCTGCCATTGATTTTTTTTTTTTTAAAGATTTATTTATTTATTTGATGGATAGAGACATAGTGAGAGAGGGAACATAAGCAGGGGGAGTGGGAGAGGGAGAAGCAGGCTTCCCGCGGAGCAGGGAGTCCGATGTGGGGCCCGATCCCAGGACCCTGGGACCATGACCTGAGCGAAGGCAGACGCTTAACGACTGAGCCACCCAGGCGCCCACCCCTGCCATCGATTTTTGTAAATAAACTTGCACTGGAACATAGCCATGCTCATTCACTGAAGTACTGTGTATGGGCTCATTCATGTTATGACAGCAGAACAATATTTGTGACAGATACCATATGGCTTTTAAAGTCTAAGTATTTACTATCTGGCCCTTTACAGAAAAGCTTGCTGATCACTGATCAAGATTATACCAGCCTTACGAGGTGTAGTTATTCTTTTCTGAAATAGTTCTTTAAGATAAAAATATATAGGGGCGCCTGGGTGGCTCAGTTGGTTAAGCGTCTGCCTTTGGCTCAGGTCATGATCCCGGGGTCCTGGGACTGAACCCTGCATCAGGTCCCCCACTCTGCAGGGAGCCTGCATTTCCCTCTCCCTCTGCCTACTGCTCCCCCTGCTTGTGCTCCCTCTGTCAAATAAATAAACAAAATCTTAAAAAAAAAAAAAAAAAGATAAAAAATACATATTTGGAAATTTTTGTAAAGTTCAATTAATCTTAGTATATATTTTTTGTCAGCAGGTGATTAGCACCTGATTTTGACAAAGAATAATCTGTATATAGGTTTTCTAAATTTTTAAGATTTTATTTTATTTATTTATTTATTTAGAGAGTGAGCACACGTGAGCAGGGGGAGGGGCAGAGGGAGAGGGAGAGAATCTCAAGCAGATTCCGTGCTGAGCATGGAGCCCAATGTGGGGCTCAATCTCACAACCCTGAGATCACAATCTGGGTAGAAATCAAGAGTCAGATGCTTAAATGACTGAGTCACCCCAGGTGCCCCTAGGTTTTCTAATTTTTATGTAAATTTGGGTAGCTTTTTCTAGAAAAAAATTTTTTTAAAGATTTTTAAAATTTATTTGAGAGAGAAAGGGACAGAGAGAGTGCACACAAACGGGGAGGAGCAGAAGGAGGGGGAGAAGCAGACTCCCCACTGAGCTGGGAGCCCGAGGTGGGGTTCGATCCCAGGACCCTGGGATCATGACCTGAGCTGAAGGCAGATGCTTAACCGACTGAGCCATCCAAGTACCCCTTTCTAGAAAATTTTTATCAAAGTTTTCTAATTTTTGTGTTTATGGCTCAACATAGCAGCATTCTCATAATTTAAAAGACTTTATTATATTATATTCTATGGTTATTTCTTATTTTGTTTGTTACCTTTTCTCATTTCCTTTATCAACAGTCCTGCAAGAGGCTTGTGTATTTTATTAGAAAAATAAAAGTAACCCACTTTTGGTTTCGTTGATCATTTCTATTTTCCTCTATTAATTTCTGCCCTTTTCCTTGTTATTTCCATCCTTTTACGTTCTTTGAGTGTAAACTAAGCGTCTTGGATGGATCACTTAGTTTCTTTTTTTGTTTGTTTCTTTTTCTTTTTTTTTAAAGATTTTATTTATTTGACAGAGAGATAGAGAGCACAAGTAGGCAGAGAGGCACGCAGCGGGGGAGGGAGAAGCAGGCTCTCCGCTGAGCAGGGAGCCCGATGTGGGACTCGATCCCAGGACCCTGGGATCATGACCTGAGCTGAAGGCAGACGCTTAACCGACTGAGCCACCCAGGTGCCCGATCACTTAGTTTCTTTAATGTCTATTTTGTTTTCTAATAAAAGCCTTTAAGGCTCAAAGAACTGAATGAGCTGTACCCAGTAAGTCATGATACAAAGTGCTTTCAATTGTTCAGTTCTATTTGTTTACTAATTTTTATTGTGATTTGTGCTTTAACTCAAGAATTATTTAGAACAATTTTTATGTTTCCAATATGTATTTCTCTGTCAAGCTAACTTTATTGTTGATTTCTAATTTTACTGCATGTCAGAGTATACATACAGATGATCCCTGACTTACAATGGTTTGACTTACGATTTTTTGACTTTATGATGGTGCAAAAGTGATACGCATTCTGTAGAAACTGTACTTTGAATTTTGATCTTTTCCTGGTCTAGTGATATGTGGTATGATACTCTCTTGTGACGCTGGATAGTGGCAATGAGCTGCAGCCCCAGTCAGCCATGTGGTCATGAGGGCAAACAACCAATTACACCATTTTGTACTTTACAACAATTCTGTTTTTCACTTTCAATACAGTATTCAATAAATTACATGAGATATTCAACACTTTATTATAAAATAGGCTTTTTGTAGGAGATGATTTTGCCCAACGGTAGGCTATAATGTAGGTGTTCTGAGAATGTTTAAGGTAGGCTAGGCTAAGCTACATGATATTCGAGAGACTAAATGTATTAAATGCATTTTTGATTTATGAGATATAACCCCATCACAGGTTGAGGAAGATCTGTAGTCTATATTATTGATGCTCTGGAATTTTTAATACTTTGTTTATGGCTTAATATATGGTTAGTTTTTATAATTCTTCGATGTGTGCTCGAAAAAATTACATATTCTTTGTTGAATGCAGGTTCTCTCTCAATATAGCTATCTGATCAACCTTGCTATGATATCACTCAGTCTTTCTATTTTTTCCTACTGTTTGTCACTTTTCTATCAGTTTCTAAATGAGATATTTTAAAGTCTTCAATCTGGCCCCTAACTCTGTCAATTTTGCTTTATATAGATGAAGTCTGCTAGGTGCACATAAGTTCATGACTGCTGTATGTCTTGGTAGACCATCCCTTTTTAAAATTATATTATTATTTTAAAGATTTTTAAAATTTTATTTATTTGACAGAGAGAGAGAGCACAAACAGGGGGAGCAGCAGGCAGAGGGAGAGGAAGAAGCAGGCTCCCCGCTGAGCAGAGATCCCGGGACACAGGGCTCGATCTCAGGACCCTGGGATCATGACCCAAGCCGAAGGCAGACACTTTACCAACTGAGCCATCCAGGTGTCCCTAGACTGTCCCTTTTATCAATATTAAATGTTCCTCTTGTCCCTCTACATGTTTTTCACCTACATTCTATTTTGTTTAATATTATAATTACTATCCAAGTTTTCTTTTGGTTGGTATTATCTATTTACCTTTTTCTATCCCTAGTCATTCAGTACTACTATGTTTGAAAACATATGACAAGTTTTATTTTCTTTTTAATACAAGTTTGTGTCTATTAATTAGTAAGTTTAAAGTGTAACCAAGTTACATTTATTCTGATATTTAACCTAGAAACATACCTTTTTCTGAGTCACACGGTGTCCCTTCAAGGTGAATTAGAATCAGAGTTCTTAAATTTACTTCCTGTGTAGCAAGTTCTCTGCTAAGCAGCTGGCATTTATAAGTTTACTGAATTAAGAGGAAGCTGGTTAAGTGGCACCTCAGCCGAGTCAGTTAGATCTACCCAGGTCCAGTGGTTGTTGGGTGGTTTAAAGATTATGGAGTCTCCAGAGGCAAAAACTGCATTTAGTATTTGCTGAAGCCAGGGTGAATTATATTGGAGTCAATGGAAAGTACACTGTGGATATACTTCCTAATGACTAAAAACCCTTTCCTGGAATGTGGAACTGGATAGGAAAGCAAGTACAACTGATTTGGAAGAGTCATCTGGACTCAGTTCATTTAGCAGAAGGCTACTGGCTGCTATCCCAGCAATTGAACTTCTATTCAGGGTTCCAACACAAACCAGCTCAAATACAGTACTATATTCTCTAACAGGGCAGATTCTAATCTCTACACTAAGCCACTGAATTAGCTATTCATCAATGGGTAGCATTCAATTATTTATTTATTTTGGGGGGGTAGCATTCAATTATATGTGATAATGTAAACAGATAAATTGAGTAAAGAGATTTCTTTTATTCCAATTTTTAAAAACAACGGTTGAAAAATAATTTAGTAGTTATCTGCAGTAAAAGACAGCTAGCTAACCTTTAGGTTCTCCTAGTAAGTTTAAAAGAAATAATAATAAATAAAATTTCAATTGTGACTAAAGAATGGATTCTTTTAAAAAGTTGCTAGTGTTTAAGATAGATCATACATAAAGATGGCTGAATTTACAAAATCATGACCTATTTGTAATTTTTTTTATCCACTGAAAGCAAGAAATCTCTCTTTAGCATCTTAGAGAAGCAAAAATATTTAGGGGCCCCTGGCTGGCTTAGTCAGAAGAGTGTGTGACTCTTGATCTCGGGGTTGTGAGTTCGAGCCCACATCTGGTAGAGAGATTACTTAAGAAAAAATACTTATAACATTACTTAAGAGTCAAAGAAAAAAAGAGATATAATTCCAAAAATAAAAAAAAATTTTTAACTAAAAAAACGGTAGACTGACTAAGCATATTATCTCTTCTTTCTGAAACCCCAACAAAATGAAAGTAAGATTAGAAAGGGGCTATTAGAAGAAAGGAGATTTAAAAAAAAATTCCAAGAAGATGCAAAGTGATAAATGAGGGTTGAAAGATGAAGAAGAAAAGCAAAAAAAGTCAGCTCAGCTTCCAGACTCTGGAGAGGTTCCAGGATAGCATATGGCAGGAACACAGAGGGGAAGTGAGACAGGGTCCTGAAAGTTGAATGTCTACATACCAAACAGCCATCCCCACACATGGAGAACAGCCTGGAGCCAGGCATCTATCACCTAGACAACTCCGAGGGCTCTAATCCAAGCAGAAAAACAGAAAAACAGGGAAGAACTACTGTAGCATATATACCCATAAATATCCCCCAAATAAAGCCCACCTATTGTGGCATTCTTTTAGCTGGCTCCTGGCAAAAGAGCCCCACTTTCCTCCACATCACTCTTTACACCCACCCACTTGCACAGAGCTCCCATTCAGTGCTGCTACTGCCTCAGTCCTAACTGGGACAGGATGACCACGGATCACCTGACATCCAAGGAGTGTCACTGACAGGAAGGAAAGATCAAAATGAGCAAATGAATACTTGCTCTGGTTAAAATAACTAACTAACTAACTAACTAAATAAATAAATAAGAATTAAAAAAAATAAAATTCAAGGAACAGGAGAAAACTTAGGGAAGATTAGTTATTATCCTTAAAGAAATTTGAGAGGCTGTGGCAGCCTAAAAAAGAACAAAATGTAAGTAAAACCAACCAAGATTAAAAATGGTATTGTAGAACTTACAAATGTGACTGCTGATGTAACACATTCATTAGAAGGGCAAAACCCTCAGTGATACAATGAAAGTATAAGGCAAGAAATAAGACATTACCTATTGTGTAGTTTTCCTTAGGGAATTACTTAAGGAATGTTTCTTTTCTTTGTAAGTCTTCCAGTCCTATTTTATTTTTAAACCATGGACCACACAAAAATATTATTTTGATACAGTTTTAGAACTCAGGGGGAAAGGTTATCTTAAAAAAGAAACATTCTTAGATGGACAGGTCTATGCCCATATATTTGACTCATTCGGTCTTAATTTCCTTCCATAACAACAGACACCCATGGAACTTTGAATCTTAGCGGATGACTAGGCCGGTAAGAATGGAATGAATGGAAAAGCATCAAAAACAGGTGAAACCTACGAAAGAAGTAAAGAAACCTTCTACCCCAGCCCCTGACACTCCCTGCAATCGCCCCTGACACTCCCTGCAATCGCCCCTGACACACACATCAGAGGCCTACTAAACTCTGCATGCACAAAGCGGGGAATGAACCATCAGCAGAACTCTAACTCTGCAGTGGATGGGAACAGGGGGCCCTGCAAGACTGGTAAGTTTATAAGGAGCGAGCTTGGCAGGCTAGCGGAGTAGGGATGACTGCTGAGGCAGATGAGTTGTGGAAAAGCAAAGAGAGGCATAAGGAAGACTGTCCCTAAAGAAAAGATCCCTAATCACTGGAAATGTTTATTTCGGTTACAACTGCTAAAGAAACTCAGGCCTCAGTCTAAAAACAAGCACTCAGATTAAAGTCAAATATATGAAAAGATATAGTTCAAAACAAGGGCCTCAATCTGATAATTCAAACAACAGTTATTACAAGAAAAACTGAATTCTTATTCAGTAAGACTGAAGAAGACATTACAGTTCTAAAACAGAGGCAGGCTGTCACAAATAGGGAGCCAATGTAAAAACAGAAAAAAATTCCTAAATAGCATCACCATTACTATTACAAACCAATACCCCCAGAGAAGGCAATGAATAGCTAATTGAATATAGCAGAAAAGGAGAGATTTCGAAGGCCAAAATTTGAAGAATTCTCCCAGCACACAAGGTAAAAATGTGGAGATCAAAATTATAAGAAAGGATAAGGGAATACTACACAATGGAACAGTTCAGCAGAAGAAAATAAAACTGATGAAGGTGGGGCAATAATTAAAGAAAGAAAGAGGGAAAGTTCCTGAAGGTAAGGAAAGATACAAGCCTTCCTATCAAAAGAGCTCACCAAGTATGAGGCAGACTCCAGTGACATGCCTGAGTTTCAACACATATAAAGGTTTTCATGCATTTACACAGGGGAAAATAATTTGATACCAGACTTTTCCTCTATAACACCAAATGCTTGAAGTCAACAGTCCTAAGGAAAAAGATTACTATTCAAGGAGTCTATAATTAGGCAAACCATTCATGTGTGAAACATTTTTTCAAAACATGTAATAACACTCTGTACTTTTTTTTTTAAGATTTTTTAAAAAAGATTTTATTTATTTATTTGACACAGAGAGAGAGCACAAGCAGGGGGAGCAGCAGAGGGAGAAGGAGAAGCAGGCTCGACACAGGGGCTTGATCCCAGGACCCCGAGATCATGACCTGAGCCAAAAGCAGACGCTTAACCAACTGAGCCATGGAGGCACCCCATCACTCTGTACCTTTCTTTCTTTCCGTTTTTTTAAAAAGATTTTACTCATTTATTTGACAAAGAGAGAGAAAGACAAAGAGACAGTAGCAGAGGGAGAGAGAGAAGCAGACTCCCCACTGAGCAAGGAGCCTGACGCAGGGCTCAATCCCAGGACCCCGAGCCACCCAGGCACCCCGTGTACTTTTCTTAAAAGTAATTACCCAGTATACTATAGTCAACCAATAATGAATGAGGAAAAACAGGTGTGATCAATGAAAGCAGTAATATTCATTGGCCTTAAATTTAAATAATTATTGTTGATATTGTTTTCAATATCACGCATAACTTTTTGTATTTTGAAGAATGATATCTTAATGATAATCTATACCTCAAGTTACAAATTTAAACAAAATGAAAGTTGTGCAATAGGGGATACTGTTTTTATCTTTTAGATTGTATGTGTGTGTGTGTGTGTGTACTATTTTGTTTGCTTGGGAAAATAAATACCTGTTCAAATATGCTAATTAAAAGGGACTTCTAGTTTCTGGTCCAGTATATAAGGAGCTTAGAGGTTGCCATGCTGTCCTAACAGCAACAAAGAATCCGAACAAACTGAAAAATTAACAACTCTTCTTAGGTTTTAAAAAAGATTTCATTTATTTATTTGAGAGAGAGGGAGAGAGCATGAGTGGGGGGAGGGGCAGAGGGAGAGGGAGAATCCCAAGCAGAATCCATGTTGAGCATGGAGCCCGACATGGGGCTTGATCTCACAATCCTGAGATCATGACCAGAGCCAATATCAAGAGTCGGATGCTTAACCGACTGGGCCACCCAGGTGCCCCTCTTCTTAGATTTTTTGCTAAAGTAAAGTAATAGGACAAACCACTGCCACCAAAATTGGAGAGACATGCAAATACAGAAAACCACAACTTACTGGAGCAGAAACTACCAAGGGAACTAGTGGGGGTGAAAAGGGGTGGGGAAGGAAAACCTAAAGTATAATTGATGGATTGCTGGAAGCTCAGTAGTCTAAGAATCAAAAACTTTAGTGGGGCAAGGAGCACACACTTTTGTGTTTTTACCTCCAGATACCTCCCCTCTGGCTTCTGGGGAGAGGAAAAATAGCCATTTTCAAATACTCTAGAGCATTTTGTTCTTAACAAAGCTTGCCTTCATGAGAAAAAGTATTCTACCAGAGCCTAATCTATTGGGTTTTATCGGCGCCTAGCCAATGGGGAGGAAGGGTAATACCCAATTCCAGCACCTTCCAGCCATCCTGTGGGGGTGAGGAAGAGATGTGAAGAAGAACTGGAACGACAGAGAAGCACTTGTGAAGTTCACAGCCCAGAGGCACAGGCTCACTAAAAGACAAAGACCTAATCATAGGACTATAGACTGCCTCCCTTCCTTGCACATCTAACCACCATTTTACTAAAGTCCTGTTTATCAGAGTTTCTTTCATCTAATACATCATGTTCAATTTTCAACAAAAAATCACAAGGCATACTAAAAGGCAAAAACACAATTTGAAGACACAGAACAAGCATCAGAACCAGACTTGAGATATGGCAGGAATGTTGGAATTATCAGACCATGAATACAAAATAGCTATGATCAATATGTTAAGGGTTCTAATGGAAAAGGAACCAATGGGTAAACAGAGACATGGAAATTCTAAGAATGAATCAGAAAGTAATGCTAGAGTTCAAAAGACACTGTTAACAGAAATGAAGAATGCCTTTGATTGGCTCATTAGTAGACTAAACACAAATGAGGAAAGAGTCCTTGAGCTTGATGATATGTCAACAGAATCTTCCAAAACTGAAAAGAAAAAAAAACCTGAAAAAACAAAACAAAACATCCAATAACTGTCTGAAAATATAAAAGGTATAACACTACATAATGGAAATACCAGAAAGAAAAAGAAATAGAAGCAATATTTGAAGCAATAAGAACTGAGAATTTCCCCAAATTAATGTCAGACACAAAGCCTAGATCCAGGATGTATAAAGAACACCAGGCAGGATAAATGCACACACACACACACACACACACACAAATATATATACGTAGACATATCATATTCAAAATGGAGAAAATCAAAGATAAGGAAAAAAAGCTTTAAAAAAGCTACAGGGGAAGACACCCAGCTTATCTGCAGAAGAGCAAAGTTAAGAATTATATCTGACTCACTTCAGAAACCAGGCAAGCAAAAAGAGAATGGAGCAAAACAATTATTGTATTGAGAAGAAAAAAACCATTAACCTAGATTTCTGTATCCTGCAAAATTATCCTTTAAAAGTGAAGGAGAAAGACTTCCTTAGAAAAAACAAAACTGATAGAATGTGTTGCCAGCAGACTTGGCTTGAAAGAAAACGTTAAAAGAACTTCTTTAGAGAAAAGGAAAAATGTAATAGGTCAGAACGTCAGGCTTATGTAAAAAAAGAGCATTAGAGAAAGAATAAGAAGGAAAAATAAAAACTTTTATTTTTCTTATTCTTTAATGATCTGATAGATAATAGTTTGAAAGAATAATAGCAACACTGTATTCGACTTACGTGTACATAAATTTATATATAAATGAAATGAATGACAGAAATGATAGAAGGGATGGAGGAATAAGGACTATTTTGTTATTAAAAGGCACTTGCACTTCTTGTGAAGTGGTATAGTGTTATTTGAAAGTGGACTTGGATTAGTTGTAAATATATATTGCAAACTCCAGCGCAATCACTTAAAAAAAAAAAAAGCAAAATTGATATGTTAAGAAAGGAGAGAAATGGAACCCTATAAAGTACTCAATTAAAACCACAAAAGGCAGAAAAAGAGTGGAAGACAAAAACGGGAACAAAGAACAAGAGCAACAAAATAGAAAATGGTATCAAACACTACAGCTATTAATTCAACTATATCAATAATCACTTAGATCATCAATGGTCTACATATACCAATCAAAAGACCATCAGAGTGGATCAAAAAACAAGAGCCAACTGATATGCTGTCTCCAAGAAACTCACTTTAAATATAAAAACACATATAGATGGAAAGGAAAGGGATGGAGAAAGACATACCATGCTAACACAAACCAAAAGAAAGCATGAATAGCTATATTAAAGAATAAACAGACTTCAGAGCAAATACAATTATCAGAGAGAAAGAGTATTACACAGTGCTATGCTACATCAGAGCATTACTTAATAATAAAATGATTCTCTAAGAAGACATAATAATCCTTAATGTGTATGAACCAAACAACACTGTATCAAATATGTGAGGCAAAAACTGATAGGACTGTAAGAAGTAAATGAATCCATTCACCCCCTTATCAGAAATGGACAGTTCTAGCAGGCAGAAAAGAAATCAGATATAATTGACATCTATAGATTACCATCTAACAACAGCAGAATACACATCCTTCTCAAACTCATATGGTACATTCACCAAGATAGACCACATTCTGCACCATAAAACACATCTATTTAAAAGTACAGAAATCATGTAAGATATGCGCTCAGACCACAATGAAACTAAACTAGAAATCAGTAATAGGAAAGATAGCTGGAAGATCCAAAATACTTGGAGATCAAACAACACACTTGTAAATAACACAGAGGTCAAGGAAGAAATCTTAAGAGAAATTTAAAAATACTCTGGACTAATAAACTTAAAAACACTACTTACCCAAATTTGTGAAATGCAGTGAGAGCAGTGCTTCAACAGAAATTTATAGCACTGAATGCAAATATTAGATAAGAAAGATCTAAAATCAATACTCTAAGCTTCCACTTTAGGAAACTAGAAAAAGAAGAGCAATTAAATCCAAAGAAAGTAGAAGAAAAGAAATAATAAAATTAGAACAGAAATCAGGGGCGCCTTGGTGGCTCAGTCAGTCAAGCATCTGCCTTCAGCTTAGGTCATGATCTCAGGGATCCAGGGATGGAGCCCTGCATCGTTGGGCTCCCTGCTCAGCAGAAGTCTGCTTCTCCCCCCTACCCCCCACCCCCCGTCATGCTCTGTCTCTCTCAAATAAATAAAATCTTAAAAAAACAAACAAAAAAAACAAATCAATGAATTTCAAAACAGAAAATCAAAAGAGAAAATCAATAAAACTAAAAGCTGGTTCTCTGAAAGGATCAATAAAATCAATTAAGTCTCTAACCAGGCTCACTAAGGAAAAAATGAAGACATAAATTACTAATATCAGAAATGAAAGAGAGGCTATCACTACAGATCTCATGAACATCAAAAGGATAATAAAGGAATACTATGAATCAATGAATACTGTGTTCACAAATTCAGTAACCTAGATGAAATGGACCAATTCCTTGAAAAATACAATCTGTCAAAACTCACAAAAGTAGACAATCTAAATAGGACTGTGTCTATTAAAGAAATTGAATCGGGCGCCTGGGTGGCTCAGTTGGTTAAGCGACTGCCTTCAGCTCAGGTCATGATCCTGGAGTCCCGGGATCGAGTCCCGCATCGGGCTCCCTGCTTGGCAGGGAGTCTGCTTCTCCCTCTGATCCTCCCCCCTCTCATGCTCTCTGTCTCTCATTCTCTCTCTCTCTCAAATATATAAAATCTTTAAAAAAAAAAAAAAAGAAATTGAATCAATAAATTAATAATCTTCTAAAACAGAAAGCACCAGGCCCAAATGGGTTAACTGGTGAAATCTACCAAACTTTTTTTTTTTTTTTTTAAGATTTTTAAATTTTTATTTGACAGAGAGAGTACAAGCAGGGGGGAGTGGCAGGCAGAGGCAGAGGGAGAGGGAGAAGCAGGCTCTCCGCTGAGCAGGGAGCCCAAAGCGGGGCTCGATCCCAGGACCCCGGGATCATGACCCGAGCCGAAGGCAGACGCTTAACCGTCTGGAGCCACCCAGGTGCCCGAAATCTACCAAACTTTTAAAAAGAAATCATACCAATTTTTTTTTTTTTAAATTTATTTGACAGAGAGATAGCACAAGTAGGCAGAGCGGCCGGCAGAGGGAAAGGGAGAAGCAGGCTTTCTGCTGAGCAGGGAGCCCGATGCCGGGCTCGATCCCAGGACCCTGGGATCATGACCTGAGCCGAAGGCAGCCGCTTAACTGACTGAGCCACCCAGGCGCCCCAATCATACCAATTTTCTACAATCTCTTCCAGAAGATAGAAGCAGAGGCAACATTTCTTAACTTATTCTATGAGGCCAGCATTACCCAATATCAAAACCAGAAAGACATTACAAGAAAACTACAGACAGTAGCTCTCATGAACATAGATGCAAAAACCTCAACAAAACATTAGCAAATCAAACCCGATAATATATAAAAAAAAAGAATTATAAATTGTAGCGCCTGGGTGGCTCAGTCAGTTGGGCATCTGCCTTTGGCTCAGGTCGTGATCCAGGGTCCTGGGATTGAGCCCCGCATTGGGCTCCCTGCTCAGCAGAGAGCCTGCTTCTCCTTCTCCCTCTGCTTGTGCTCTCTCTCTCTCTGATAAATAAATAAAATAAATAAAAAAAAAGAATTATAAATCAAGATGAAGTGTGATGCAAAACTAGTTCATCATTTGAAAATCAATTACCCCATCAACAGGCTAAAAAAGAAAGAAACAAAACAAAACACAGGATCCTATCAATAGATGCATAAAAAGCATTTGACCAGATCTGACACCTATTATCCATGATAAAAATGCTCAGTAAACTAGGAATAGAAGGGAACTTCCTCAAATTTGATAGAGAATACCTACAAAACCTATAGCTAATGCATACTTAATGATGAGAAACTAGACATTTCCCACTAAGGTCAAGTACAAGGCAAGTCCTCTCTTACCACTCTTTTTAAACATCATACCAGAAGTTCTAGCTAATGCAGTAAGGCAAGAAAAGGAAATAAAAGGTATACAGATTGAAGGAAGAAATAAAACTCTTTGTTTGCAGATGACATGATTATAGAAATTTTGAAAGAATTGGCAAAAAAAAAAAAATACTTGTGGAATTAATAAGTGATTATAGCAAGGTTGCAGGATACAGGTTAAAATACAAAAGTCAGTTGCTTCCCTATATACCAGCAATGAAAATGTGGAATTTGAAATAAAAAAAAAATACCATTTATATTAGCAAGTCCCCAAATGAAATGCTTATGTATAAATCTAACAAAATATGTATAAAATCTATATGAAAACTATAAAACTCTATGAAAGAACTCAAAGACTTAAATGTAGAGATATTCCACGTTCATGAATAGAGAGAGAGACTCAGTATTGTCAAGATGTCAGTTCTTCCCAATTTGATCTGTCAGATACAATGCAATCCCAATCAAAATCACAGCAAGTTTTTGTGGATATCAATAAACTGATTCTACAGTTCATATTAAGAGGCAAAAGATCCAGAATAGCCAACCTTTATATTGAAGTCAAATAACAAAGGACTGTCACTACCTAACTTTAAAACTTATGATAAAGCTATAGTAAACAACATGGTGTGGTTTTGACAAAAGAAGTGACAAATATATTAAAGGAACAGAAGAGAGAGCCCAGAAATAGACCTCCATAATTATGGCTACCTATCTTTGACAAGGAGCAAAAGCAATACAATGGAAAGGAGAGTATTTTCAACAAAATGGTGCCGCAACAAGTGAACATCTACATGTAAAACAATGAATCTAGACACAGACCTTTCATCCTTCACAAAAATTAACTCCAGATGGATCAGACCTAAACATAAAAGGCAAAACTATAAAATTCCAGAAGAAAACATAGCAGAAAACCTAGATGCCTTGGGAATGATGATGACTTTTTAAATACAATACCAAAGGCACAATCCATAAAATAAAGAACTGGTGGGGCACCTGGGTGGCTTATCTGCCTGCAGTTCAGATCATGATCCTGGAATCCTGGGATCGAGCCCCACATTGGGCTCCCTGCTCAGTGGGGAGTCTGCTTCTCCCTCTCCCTCTGCCCCTCTCCCTGCTCCTTCTCTCTCCCGCTTACTCTCTCTCAAATAAATAAAATCTTTTTTTAATCCAATTTTTAAAAAGATTTTATTTATTTGACAGACAGAGAGAGTGAGAGAGGGAACACAGCAGGGGGAGTGGGAGAGGGAGAAGCAGGCTTCCCGCTGAGCAGGGAGCCCGACGTGGGGCTCAATCCCAGGACCCCGAGATCATGACCTGAGCTGAAGGCAGCCGCTTAATGACTGAGCCACCCAGGCGCCCCAAATAAATAAAATCTTAAAAAAAAAAAAAAAAGGGGGCGCCTGGGTGGCTCAGTCGTTAAGCGGCTGCCTTCAGCTCAGGTCATGATCCCGGGGTCCTGGGATTGAGCCCCGCGTCGGGCTCCCTGCTCGGCAGGAAGTCTGCTTCTCCCTCTCCCCACTCCCCCTGCTGTGTTTCCTCTCTCACTGTGTCTCTTTCTGTCAAATAAATAAATAAACTCTTAAAATAAAAAAAACTGGTAAGCTGGACTTCACTAAAATTAAAAACTTCTGCTCTGTGAAAGATAGTGTTAAGAGAATGAGAAGACAAGCCACAGACTGTGAGAAAATATTTGTAAACACATATCTGATAAAAGACTCTTATCCAAATAACAAAGAACTCTCAAGACTCAACAATAAGAAAATGAACACCCTGATTTAAAAATGGGTAAAAGACCTGAACACACACTTCACCAAAGAAGATATACAGAGAGCCAATAAGCATATAAAAAGATGCTCAACCTCATATGGTATTAGGGAATTTCAAATTAAAACAAGATACTATTACACCCCTATTAAATGGTCAAAATCAAGAACACTGACAGTATCAATGCTGAGAAGGAGGTGGAACAAGAGGACCTCTCATTCATTGTTGGTGGGAATGTAAAATGGTACAGCCACTTTGGAAGATATTTTGGAGGTTGCTTACAAAGCTAAATATACTCTACCATACAATCCATCAATCATGCTCCTTGGTACTTACTCAAAGGAATTCAAAACTAATGTCCACACAAAACCTGCACACCAATGTTTATAGCAGCTTTATTCATAATTACCCAAACTAGAAGCAAGCAAGGTGTCCTTCAATAGATGAATGGATAAACTGTGGTATATCCAGACAATGGATTATTCAGGGCTAAAAAGAAATGAGCTATCAAGCCATGAAAAGATATGAAGGAAACTTAAATGCATATTACTAAGTGAAAGAAGCCAATCTGAAAAAGCCACATACTGTATGGTTCCAACTATATGACATTCTGGAAAATGTAAAACTATGGAGACAGCAAAAGATCAGTGGTTGCCAGAGGTTAGTGGAGAAGGAAGGATGAACAGGCAGGGCACAGAGGATTTTCAGCACAGTGAAACCATTCTGTATGATACTGTAATAGCAGATACAGGTCATCATACATTTGTTGAAACCCACAGAATATACAAGAGTGAACTCTGATATGATCTGTGGATTTTGGGTGACGGTGATGTGTCAATATAGGACCATCAATTGTAACAAATGAACCACTGAGGTGTAGTGTTTTGATGGTAGGGGATCTTGCATGTGTGTGTGGAAATAGGGGTAAATGGAAACTCTGTACTTTCTGCTCAGTTTTGCTGTGAACCTAAAACTGCCCTAAAAAAAATTAAATCTAGGGTTGTGTGGGTGGTGCAGTTGGTTAAGTGTCTGACTCTTGGTTTTGACTCAGGTTGTAATCTCAGGCTCATGAGCTAGAGAGCCCTGTGTTGGGCTCCTGAGCGCAGAGTCTCCTTGAGATTCTCTTTCTCCTTCTTCCTCTGAACCCCCAGTTCTCTCTCTCTTTCTCTCAAATAAATAAATAAATAGGGAAAAAATTAAATATATTTAAAAAAGAAAGTAACCACCGCAATAAAGAGATAGTATATATAACTTCCATGTCACTAGAGAAGATAAAGGAAGAACAATCAATTCAGCGAAATGTAGATTAGTCATAAGGAGATAAGAATAACACAGTATAAAAGATGACAAATACATTTTTTAAAAGTTATCATAATTAGGATGCCTAGCTGGCTCAGTCAGTGGAGCATGTCACTCTTGATCTTGGGGTCGTAAGTTTGAGCCCCAAGTTGGGTGTAGAGATTACTTCAAAATAAAATCTTAAAAAAAAGTTATCATAATTAATGTTAATAAAGCTAGATTTCATTATTCCAAGGTCAAAGACTTTCAAACTGAGTGAAAAAGTACAGTCACAAAAGACATATAACTAAAACAAAATGACATAAAAAGGTAGGAAAATAAAGGGCTAAGTAATACCAGCAAAATGGCCACCTTCATCACCCCTTTAAAAAGCAGAAAAGGCTAAAATTTGGAGCAAAAAGAATAAACAGGACAAAGAAGGTAATTTTATGCTGATATGGTATGATCCATTATGGATATAAAACAACCATCATTCTTTACATGCTGAATTACATAAACAAATAAAGAAAAATACAAAGCAAAATATAAGGAGAAACAAACAAAAATCACAATTACAACAAAGGATAACACCTCAGAATTTCAAAGCTTAAGCTTATGGAACGATAAAAAGTCCATGTTTGTATATATGAACAAAGACTATATAATCTTTGTGTACAAAATGAAATGTTTATACAAACTTAAATATACTTGGCAAAGAAGATTTTCTTAATAAATTCCCCCAAGAGAATTTTATAGGCCACTTTCCATGATTTTCATCATGATTAATTACTGAACCATCTGAGACTACAGGTTTGATTTTCTTTTGGACTCAAGACTTATTTCAAGGTGTTTATTGTTTCCCAAATTAAATCTGGAAATCAGCAGAATAAGATACAATTTCCACCTCTGTTCCTTGCAAATACGTAGGAGAAATTGGCATTTTCATGGAGATGGGCTGTAAAGACGTACTCTTCCTAGAGAGCAATTGGACAATTAAACACAAAACAAACATATTACCAACAATTTTGTCTCAAGAAATTGATCCTAAAGAAACTGGGCAAGTACCAAAAGAACAACAACAAAAACAACCAAACCCACAGATATTCTTCTCAATGTTGTCTAGAATAATGAAAAATTAGATCAAACTAAATGTTCAACAAAAAATAGTCAAAACTATGGCATATTTATAGATGGACTATGAGGTCTTTCAAAATAATCACTCACATATAAGCCTATTCCCACAAAAGGATGTCTATCCACAATATAATAAGCCAATGAAATGGCTAAATTCCAGTATTATTTTTAAACACACACACACACACACACATATTTATAGATAAGTATGTATGAAATTATCAAAGTGTTAACAAAGGTTATCTTTAGGTGATGGCAAGATAAATGATTTTTGTTGTTGATTACTGGTTATTTCTTAAGGTTTCAGTAACAGATATAGATTATGTGATAAAGCAACTAAAGTAAAGTGCTAATGGTAGAATGTAGGTGCTGGGCATACAGGTGTTTACAATAAAATTCTTTTAATAAGGCAGTGAGTTTGAAAATTTTTATAATATTGGGCAAAAAATGTCAATCCTGAAAATTTGCAGGAAAAAATATTATTTTAGAATCTAAAAATAAGGTACCTTCCTTTCCATCTCAGTCTTTCTGAGACTTCACAAAACATGCTACAGAAGACAGCAGCATTTTTTTTTTCTTTTTTAAAAGATTTTATTTATTTGACAGAGAGAGACACAGCGAGAGGGAACACAAGCAGGGGGAGTGGGAGAGGGAGAAGCAGGCTTCCCGCGGAGCAGGGAGCCCGATGCGGGGCTCGATCCCAGGACCCTGGGATCATGACCTGAGCCGAAGGCAAGACGCTGAACAACTGAGCCACCCAGGCGCCCTCAAGGGATCTTCTAACAACTGCCACCCCACTTGAAGGACAGGACTGTTCAGTGTGGCAAGATCTGGCTGAACAAGAAAGGCGGGTAGATGGATGAAAAACAGCATTTCATTTGGCACAGATATAAATGCATGGACCTGCTACTTACAGTATAATAGATTATAACTGTTTTTTGAAACTGTTAATTTCCCATCCTCAATACCACGACATTTCATCACCAATAAAAGGCAACTGCCATACATATAAGCCATTAGGAAAAACCAGCAGGATGGTCTATTTCCTGCAGATTCAGTATCTAGGGACCGTGTCAATACCATGATGATTAGGCAGAAGCAGCAGCAAGTACAAAGGCCCTGAGGGGAACAAGGTCTGGCTTAGAGGAGCAGCAAGGGGGCTACAAGTATGGGTGGAGCACAGTGAGCAAGAGAGAGGTGAGAGATGAGGTCCCAGAGGAAGCCAGATCATAGGCCATTCTAAGGGTTTCAGCTTAGAAAGTGACATGATGTGTTGCAACCTGGTTTCTTTTAACAGGATCACTTCGCCTGTTGTGTTGAAAACAGCCTGAAGGATGTAAGAACTGGTGGAGAGGTGACAGTGACTTGGACCAAGGTGGTACTAACAGAGATGGTGAGAAGTGGCTGGCTTCTGGATATAAATGCATTCTGAAGGTAGAGTCAACAGGACTGGCTGGGAAACTAAATATGGGATGTGAGAAATGAAAGAAATCAAGGATAACTCCTAGTTTTTTGGGTTAAGCAACTGAAAGGAAGGAGTTAAATTTACTGAGATGAGGAGCAAGTTTAGGAGAAGTACTGGAATCACAGGTTTAGCTTTATATATATTAAGTTTTGGGCATCTGGGCTGCTCAGTCGGTTAAGCGTCTGCCTTTGGCTCAGGTCGTGATCTCAGGGTCCAGGGATCGAGTCCACATCGGGCTCCCTGCTCAGTGGGGAGTCTGCTTCTCCCTCTACCCTTCACCCCTGCTTGTGATCTCTCTCTCTCTCAAATAAATAAATACAATCTTAAAAAAAAAAAAAAAAGTTTCAGCTGCCAGCTGGACAACCAAATGGAAATACCAAGTAGGCAGGTTAAGGAAGGCTGTGGTTTGGGATGAATGTGCATCTACCTACCCACCCACTAACCACCTCCCAGATTCAAAACCTTGAGACTGGGCCAGATCACCAAGGAGCAGATGGAAGACAGACAAGGAAAGAAATGAAAAAGGACAATTCCAGGACATTCAAACCTAAGAGAGGAATCAGCAAAGACACTCAGATGCAGGAGAAAAGTCATTCAAGATTTTTTTCCCCAACAGTATCCTGCTTCCAGCCTTTGATTCTTCCAGCTAAGTTATCGTGGACAAGTTGTCACTGCTGCACCTTGTCTGAATTCCTGTCTCACAGAAACTGTGAGATAACATGATTAGTTTCGTTTCAGGTTTTGTGAGGCAACAATAAATAGCACCGTTTCTAAAGTCATAATTGTCCACATAACCAATAAAAGAGTTCACATAAATATATCTGACAGCAATATTCTTTAGTTCTCAGGCTGATGAGCACATTTGATGTTTTTTCATGGATCACTTCTACTCATACTCCTTTAAAGATTAATCTAGGCATCTGGAAACAGCAAACTGTCTAAATTACCTCCATGTGAATCAGTCCCTTTCTCAACTCAACTACCTTATCTTCACTAATCATTTTAATTCAAATCTAAAAAAAAATTGAAGAATAGCAAGATCAGGTTGCAAAGCTAAAAATAAGCTTGCATCAAAGACTAAAACAAAAACCCAACTGAGGCTTTGGTGGCTACCACGGCTACCACCAGAGGCTACCACTTTCTTGCAGGAGAAGACAATACAGAACAGAATTTCAGCAAGTCTAATTTTAACCTTTCTGAGCTGAAATATATCTCTGTAGAAATCGGTGGGAGATTGTGGCTATACTGTTAAGCACTTTAAATACTGACTTTCACAACTGCTTGATGCCTTCACATTTATGCCCAGACTCTGGAAAAAGTGATGGGTTTTAAGAAACAAAAACAAAAAAATTTAGACAAAGTAAAATTTCCGATGGGCTTCCTAGTCCGACTTCCCTCCCCAGAGGTAATCACTCTAATCAGTTTAGTGGTTTTCTTTCCAGCCTCCATTCTAAGTATTCACATACATTATACATATGCACATATACAAATATGTTTTAGGACATTTTATTTTGCACAAATCAATCATACTTGCCATTTCATTTCACTAAATGTCTCTGAAAGCTCTCCGTGTTGAGATATGTAGATTTCCTTTATTATTTAAACTGCTGGATGGTAACACGTAATATGAATATGCCACAACTGAGGAATAATTCTCCTATTGATGGGCATTTAGATCGTCTCTGGTTTTTGCTATTACACATTAAAGCTGGGATGAACCTCCTGTACATGCTTACGTGAATAAGCATTTCTCTGCAGATACTTAGAAGCAAAAATGCCAGGCTCAAACATGAACCAAAAAGTTAGTCACAAGATTTGGTCAAGGTCTCTGAGCCCATGGTAAGAGAGGAGGCAGGAGGGAGAAGAGGTGGGAAAACAGAAAATGAGAGCAAAGAGTAAAGTCAGAAAACCCCTGCCTCCTCTTTTTTATTTTCTATTTCTTATGAACCCCCAGTTGACTGTTCATATCCGATATGTAAGGATACCACTGAGAAGCTTACAGTCAAGTTGGAAGGCTGACAAGCAAAAACACACAGAAGTTGAAATACACCAAAATGTTACCAGTGGGGAATATAAAAAATTTAAATTTGTTCTTTTTACTTTTCTGTTTTGCAGAATGTCCATATTGAGTAAGAATACACAGGAAAAACATACTTGAAACTTACATTACAATGGGATGGTTGGAAAAGCACCTAAGTATCAGCCTTGAAATTCATGAAAGCTTCCATAAAATGAAGTGACTGCACTGAAAACTCAAAGAAGTGTGCCCAGGTGGCAAGGGAACAGGGTGAGCTTTCTAGCTGGAGGGAATCACATGTATTATGTCAGATGTGTGGTGTGTCCTGAAATGGAAAGCACTTGCAATGACTGGTGTACAGTGTCCAAAAGAGTATAGACATTTTAATTTAAGTAATCTCTAAACCCTACGTGGGGCTGAACTCAAGACCCGGAGATCAAGAGTCGCATGCTCTTCCAACTGAGCCAGCCAGGTGCCCCGAAAACACTACAGATATTTTTTTAAAGGATTTACTTATTAGAGAGGGTGGGGCTCCCGGCTGGCTCAGTCGGTTAAGTGTCTACCTTCGGCTCAGGTCATATCTCGGGGTCCTAGGATTGAGCCCCGCACCAGGCTCTGTGCTCAGTGAGGAGGCTGCTTCTCCCCCTCCCTCTGCCCCTGTCCCCTGCTCATGTGCTTTCTCTCTCTCTCAAATAAATAAAATCTTAAAAAAGAGAGATTCATTTATTAGAGAGAGAAAGAGAGAGACAGAGAGTGGAGGAGCAGAGGGAGAGGGACAAGCCGACTCTGTGCAGCGCCCGACATGGGGCTCAATCCCATGACCCTGAGATCATGACCTGAGTCAAAATCAAGAGTTGGATGATTAACCGACTGAGCCACCTAGGCACCCCCAGTATAGACATTTTTAAGGCTCTTAATACATGGTGCCTCCTTCATCATCATGGATAGATTAGTTTTCTAAGTCTTGGCTAATTTGATAGAAGAAAGATACCAGCTTATTTTAGCTGGCATTTATCTGATGACTAGTGAGATGGAGTATGTATTTTTTTCACCTACCATTTCCTCTCCACTTAGAACTGGGAAAGCCCAGGGAAGAACCACTTTTCTTCAATCATTATCTTTCTTTCTCCATTCCATGAGTTTGCAGGTCACTGAGCAGTACTACACATTCACCAAGATACCCAAGTACCAGAACCTTCTTAACTACGAACTCCTCTGCCAGGATGTCAAGGCTCTCTACCACCTTGCTGTATTCATGACCTATTCTTTCCTTCTACATCATCTGCCATGTTCAGGACATGAGTCCTAACCCTAACCAAGCCTACAGCAGGAGTCTGACAAATAGTTACCAATTAAGCATGAGTAACTAAGCAACTGGGATCTGGAGGACAAAAGGAACTCCCAGATCATTCAACATAGAGGTTTTCCACAAATGCGACTGTCTCCAAGGGCACTGTGGAAATGTACGAGTGTTTCTGGTTATCATGATGACTGGAGGGGACCAGAAGTGCTGCACTACCAGCAGTAAGAAGGCTGGTCTCACCAAGAACTATCCTGTGTGACTTTTCAAACTCCTGCCACACATTTCTGTGGGTGGAAAACCTGGTTTTAACAATCTAAGCCTGAATCCAAATGACAAGCTTGAGAACCACTCCAATCTAAACAATCATTTGCAAATGTAAGAGGACAGTGTACTCCCTATACCATGCCTCCAACCTCAAGGACACACACAATGGAAGACATCTACAGACAAAAAAATCTACACAGAACCAATACAAAACCTCCTACTCAGTTCTTAGGTCATATTTCCTAACTTATTCTACTATCCCTATGCCTGAAAGTGGCCCCCAAATGGGGTAAAGAAGGGTTATATTAGGTAACTGTCCCTAATGTAAAGCAAATTATAACCCAGGTTTACAAAGAAAAGGTAAGTGATACCTCCCTGCTGGTGCCAATTACTTCCTCTTTAATATCATCTTGTCATTTACTACCAATTCAAACCAACCCAGATCCAACCCCTAAATAATCCAAATTAGCAACAAGGGCTAATTCTACCCCTAAGAGTACCCCTCCCTAAATTTTTTTTTTTTTTACATTGTCAGGCTCCTAATACTTCTCCTGAAAGTATCAATGATGTGAATACATTCATATTATTTTATAATATGAAAAAGCAAATAATGTTATTAGAAACCAATAACATTAAAATGTTATTAAAAACCAGTATCTTAAAAGAGATAATACAAATAAAAGGAAAAAAAAACCCTGTAATGTTAAATTTGAAGTGGAAATATTAACATGAAATCACGATTTTTCTTTTTTAATATGCTTTCTATTACTGTCTACTAAAAGGGCCTTGGAGGAGCTCATGACATCCTAGTATCAGTAAGCACACCAAGCACCAACTTTGGTTTCAAAATAACATTCTCCACTAAAAGAAAACTTTCTGGGGGCGCCTGGGTGGATCAGCTGTTAAGCATCTGCCTTTGGCTCAGGTCATGATCCCAGGGTCCTGGGATTGAGCCCCGCATCAGGCTCCCTGCTCCGCGGGAAGCCTGCTTCTCCCTCTCCCACTCCCCCTGCTTGTGTTCCCTCTCTCACTGTGTCTCTCTCTGTCAAATAAATAAAATCTTTAAAAAAAAAAAAAAAAAAAAAAGGAAACTCTCTGGAGAAATAGTTGACAACAGGTCTCTGTTCAAGCTGAGCTTGGCAATAACTTTACTGCATTTACAGAGCAAGGAAGGACTCAAAAGTACATAGGAGGTTGCCTGAAAGGGTACACACTGACCAAATCTGAGACATTAAAGCAATTATTAAAGCATAATCTGAGAATTAAAGCAAAGCGAATAAAGACTGTAACTGACCATAATACAATGAAGAAAAATTAAGATCCATGGGCCCAGAGGGGTATTTAAAGTAAGAAAAAAAGGGGCACCTGGGTGGCTCAGTCAGTTAAGTGTCCAACTCTTGATCTCAGCTCAGGTCTTGATCTCAGAGTTGTGAGTTTAAGCCCCGAGCTGGGCTCTGCACTGGGCGTGGAGCCTATCTTAAAAATAAAATAAGAAGAAAAGAGTGGGAAGGCAAGGAGCATGGAAGAGGAATGAGGAAAAAAGCTTTCCCTTACAGAAGAATTTCAGCTAATTAAAAAACAAAATTAGAAAGTCATTGTACTTTAGTCTCTACTGTAAGGATCTATTTGGTAAGATCATCGGAAGATGCTAAAACTACTAGCTGAAAGATTGCTGGGAGACAGGATATTCACACAGCGTGGAAGCATTACTCAACAGATTACTTAACAATTCTGTTACATAGGCGGAGATGCCCTGCTACGATAGAGAGATCTGTCAGCAACAACCTGATCAAACATTTTATCACTAATGCCCAGGCAACCTGACATTATGCATCTCCTGATGTTAAATACTAGGAAGCACGTGGCATCACCTATGCAGCAACCTATCAAAAAATGTCTATCCTAAATCTAATTAAGCCTCTAGCCCTGTGCTGTTTAGTATGATGGCCATTATTAACATGCAGCTAAGGAGCACTTGAAACGTAGCTAGCGTGACTGAGGAAATGAATTTAAAATTTTGATTGTAGGGGCGCCTGGGTGGCTCAGTCAGTTAAACGTCTGCCTTCAGCTCAGGTCATGATCCCAGGGTCCTGGGATTGAGCCCCAGGCTGAACAGGGAGCCTGCTTCTCCCTCTCCCTAAGCCCCTCACCTGCTCGTGTGCTCTCACTCTCTCTTGCTCGCTCTGTCTCAAATAAATAAATAAAATCTTAAATTTTTTTTAAATTTTAATTTAAGTAGCCATATATGGCTGGCTAGTGGCTACTACACTGGACAGTTCAAATACATAATTTCAGGAAAGTTCTACTGGACAGCACTGCTCAAAACGAAGTTGCTATAAATACAGGGGATAAGGAAGAAAGTTAAAGGACAGCAAGAAGAAACAATCAAACAAAACCAGAACATGAGATATTCTATTAGACAACTACCCTGGACTCTTTTTTTTTTTTAGGGGAGAGACAGACAGACATTATGGAATTATGAATTTTCTTAGGTGTGACAATGGTATGTGGTAATGTAGGGAACTGGCTTTATTCTAAAAAGATGCATGCTAAAGAACAGAATTGAGAGCTGATAGGTCATAATATATATGACTTCTTTTCAATGGCATAGCCAAAAAAAAAAGTATGTATAGAGATAAAGCAAAAAGTCAACAGATAGATCTAGAAGAAGGTATACAGTGTTTGTTCTACTATTTAAAATTTTTTCTTATATGTTTGAAAAATTTGATTAAAACGTTGAGGAAAATATAGTCAGCTGTGGAATTATGGTAATATATTGTCCTCTTTGTGCTTTCTGGATCTTCATTCTGCTAGGAACATGAATTATTTTCCCATAATCAGAAAAATGGTGAGCTATAGTCGTCACCAGTTTAATCAAGTAATCAAACTGGCTATGCTAACAACCTCACTAAGTGCTACAAGGAGAGCACAAAAGCCCGCAGATTAAGAGCACTGTTAGTAATCTCTACACCCAACATGGGGCTCGAACTCACGACCTCGAGATCAAGAGCAGTGTCCACTGACTAGTCCAGCCAGGCGCCCCCTCAGCACTGCTCAGATTATACTATTTCTATTTTTAAGTTTAAAAGTTTTACAGACCACTCTAATGGAAATTCATAGTCTAAAGCACCTATATATTTAAACTAAAATGCTCACTAACACAAATATGTGTGTTATTTTGAATACCACTTTTCATAAAGCTGAGAGTATCTATGCAGTATTTTTGCAAAAGCCAAATGACAGTCGCTAAAAATTGTCACTTTTTAAAAAAGATTTTATTTATTTATTCAACAGAGAGAGAGGGAACACAAGCAGGGGGAGAGGGAGAGGGAGAAGCAGGCTTCCCGCTGAGCAGGGAGTCCAATGCGGGGCTCGATCCCAGGACCCTGGGATCATGACCTGAGCTGAAGGTAGACGCTTAACGACTGAGCCACCCAGGTGCCCCCAAAATTGTCAATCATTTAAGGTTGACCCTAGAAGTAATCATGGAAGTAACCCAGGAGGAGCCGTTTCCCATTTCGTAAGAGGGGAGAGGTGCCCTCCTCTGAAAGAAGAGAGGCCTCCTAGCTCTAGGGCCAGAGTTGAATTACACTCTCGGCCACGTGAGCACAGAGTAAAAGCTGAGCACGAGGATTAGCACAACACGCCTCACCCAGGCCCTTCACTGGAGGTGGTGTCTATGCCAAGGTCTCCTTTCATCCCTGAACTGTAACTGAGAGGAAAGGCCTTTTCCAAGTTCTCAGCTGCCAGAAACAGGAGATTCAATACGGATTTACTTAAGGGCCTTTGCCAGTGATCTGCAGGATTCATTCTGTCCTCTAACATAAAACAGCCTCACACAGGCTTCCACACTAAAACATGGTATGCTTTCTCTGTTCATTTTATATATTCAAAATTATTTTTTCTAAGGAAAAGCTCTTCTTTTACTGCCTTTTTGTATATATGCTTTCTTAAGAGGTCAGAATAAAGATGCTTCCACATGCAAAAATATACGTCCATATTAGGTAAACAAAAATTTCTTGAAAGTTTTCATCACTGAACCACATTTCCTATTAAATTCTTTAAAAGGGGGGCGCCTTGGAGGTTCAGCCGGTTGAGTGTCCAACTCTTGATTTCAGCTCAGGTCATGATCTCAGGGTCGTGAGATGGGGCCCAGGGTTGGGCTCTGTGCTGAGTGTGAAGCCTGCCTGGGATTCTCTCCCTCTGCCCCCCACCTAAGAAAAAAAAAATATTTAAAAGGAATTAACTATCAGAATAAGATGTTTTAAGAGACATGATGATTCTTGCATTCTATAATGCTGTGACCAAATGAGCTAAAAATATCTTCTTTCCCAAATAAAAATAAAGACTCGATAGTACTTAACAAAAACACAATCTGTCTTAAGGAAAGTGGAATCCAGCATATCGTACTTCATAGTTTCCTCCTCAAGATCTGAATATAGCTGGCACATAATAAGCACTTATGACTCTTTCTGACCAACTTTTTATTTTGAAAAAGTTCAAATATACAGAAAACTTCTTTGCCTATTTTTATACCTATTTTTAAGATAAATCTATAGGTGCACATAGCCATACCTTATCATTAACAGCTCATATTCATGTAATTTTAAATTTCTTAAAAATTAAATCCTGGAAATTCAGAGAACAGTATTTAAATGAAACCTGCTTTTCAACAAATTAGGTTGATTTATGGTCTCTCTTGATTTACAGTCATTTACATCTGGATGTATTTTCTCATATTAACATTTCCATTAAACAGTGAAATACTGCCAAGATTAAAAACCTTTATTTGCTTTTACTTATCATTTAGGAGACTGAAAAATAAAAACCGTCTTCTTCAAAGAAGCTGGAGCTTATCACTTTACAGTTGAAACTAAAGTAAAAATCTGAAACACAGCTCATTTACTTCATTAAGAACACATGTTTTGGTTGTTTTCTTTTTTTTTTTAAGATTTATTTATTTTTATTTGAGAGAGAGAAAGAATCTCCAGCAGACTCCCTGCTGAGCACAGAGCCCGACGTTGCAGCCCTGGTTGTTTTTCATTATGGGCCTTTTAGTATTACTACTGTTGTTTTAATCCATATGCATGTATTATTTTGATTAACATTTTGGAAACAATTTTTAAAAATTAGTTGCCTAGGGGTGCCTGGGTGGCTCAGTCGGATAAGCCTCCAACTCTTGATTTTGGCTCAGGTCATCATCTCAGGGTCAATGAGATCGAGGCCCCCTTCGGGCTCCGCACTGGGTGTGGAGCCTGCTTAAGATTCTCTCTCTCCCTCTTCCCCTCCCCCACCTTCCACCCTGTGTGTTTCTGTGTCTTTAAAAAAAAAAAAATTAGGGGTGTCTGGGTGGCTCAATCCATTAAGCATTTGCCATCAGCTTGGGTTGTGATCTCGGGGTCCTGGGATCAAGCCCTGTTCTGAGTTCCTTGCTCAGTGGGAAGTTTGCTTCTACCTCGGCTCCTCCCCTGCTCGTGCTCTCTCTCTCAAATAAATATTTAAAAAAAAAAATTAGTTGTCTATATTAAAAGATCAGGAGCTCTCACATGAGAATCTAGCTTTCAAGATTCTCTTGAAACATCAGAACCATACTGGGTCTTGACTGCCACATGACAACTCATGGCTAGGCCTGAGTAGGAACTGCCCCCTGACCAGAGCAGGCTCTCCCCACATGGTTACTGCTACACCCACTGTCAACTGCTTATCCACTTCCCTACAAGCTTATGAGCTGGAGGACCCCTGGTCCCTGACATTACTTCTCCACCTTTTACCTATCTCGTTAAACTGATTAAAATATTTTTAATATATTCTGATATATATTTTGTGATTAAAGTCTGGGATTTAAAAAGAATCATGTTATTTCCATAATAAATTCTGTGTACCCTATCCCCACCTTCCATTCACAACAATTCAGGCTGAGGCCAAAAAATAAAGATGAAAATATAACACAGTCACACAGAGCCTTCATGTTTTTCTCCACTTCAGAGTCAAACACTTATGACCTAAAGAGAAACGGTGACAAAACAGTATCTTAAATTATTTCCAAGTAGTTATAGGCTTTTTAAATGTTCTCCTTGTATATAACACGAGCCATGAAATACTGCTTCTCCTTTAGAGACAGTTCTGAGGTTCCATATGGAGCTTTCTAGTCGCCAGGACACATATATTAGAGAGTACAAACTTTTTTTTTTTGCAGAGACAGGGAACACACAGTACAAGAACTGGGATAAGAAGATACAGATTTTTTTTTTTAAAAGATTTTATTTATTTGAGAGAGAGAGAGAATGAGCAGGGAGGAGGGGCAGAGGGAGAGGGAGAAGCAGACTCCCCACTGAGCAGGGAACCCAATGCAGGGCTTGATCCCAGGACCCTGAGATCATGACCTGACCAAAGTCAGATACTTAAGCAAGTGAGTCACCAAGGTGTCCCAAGAAGATATAGATTTTTTATGGGGTGTCTAGGTGGCTCAGGTGGTTAAGCATCTGACTCTTGATTTTGGCTCAGGTCACGATCTCAGGGGTGTGAGATTGAGCCCTGCATTGGACTCTGTGCTAAGTGTGAAGCCTGCTTAAGATTCTCTCTCTTCCTCTGCCCTCCCTAAACACCCCTTCCTCGGCTTGTGCATGCACTCTCTTTAAAAAAAAAAAAAAAAAAAAAAGAAGCTATAGATTTTAAAAATAAAGTTCACTACAGCATCTTCCATGATCTCAAGAAGGGTCACAATAAATTCTTGATAGGATGATGTAAGACCAGTAAGGCTAGAGATAAGGACAAAGCCCCTCTGTACCCTGGAGGCAACCGTGACCCTTGATAGTATAAGGCACCTAGCCATTCAAAAAAACTTTCCTAAATGAAGGTGAATTAAGTCAAACGTGCCGTGACATTTTTACTTTTTTGAACAGTGTATTAAAAACTTGAGAAAGGGCAGCAAGAAGTATAGGGAAGTATCAGAAGACCTCACTAAACTGAAGACATGTCCAAGGTGGTGAGTTGATATGGCAAGCGGCAGGTGGTGAAGAGCCAGAGGAGTGGCAGAACAGTGTGATATTATGACACAAGTGAGGAAGTCCGAGAACAAGCTACACTTTTTTTTAAAGCTGTGCCTATGTCACAGATTCGTGATCAGGCTGCCTACAGATGCCGGGAAATGGCTCTGTGGACACAGGCCTTGTCCAGACGTGAAGCAACAGATAAAAGGAACTGGCATTTGGCCACATATTTTCAATTGTCATCACTGACTACACTTCTCTAAAGGCAGAAGGCACCCATCTTTGTCATCCTTGAAGAGGACACACTGGAAGGTATGCACATATTTTTCTCCCGATTCTGTTTTCAGATGTTCTTATCTTGGTGATAACACTCTGGGTTCGCCCAAGGTGAGAATGGGGAATAAAACAAATGAACAGAGACAGAACGGTCTCAGATCTAGTTTCTCTCCCTTTCCCTGTCAGCCAACAGTTTTACCTTTCCTATTGAATTAGCAAGAAAGAATAGCTCTGAAAACTACACAAAGAGGTGCTTTTCTTTTTGATTACAGAGGCTGTCACATGGCTGGCTCACACCAGGCTTTGCTGCCCTGGGCTTGAGACGCACTGTTACCATGGCCCCTGGGTGGCTCTGGGAGAGAGCCTCAGCCCTCCCACTCTCTGAGTGGTCACTATAATAGGATTCTGACCATAAGCAGCTAAAAAATGCAGGCGTTTCCAAAAGGGAGTATTTTAGCCCTTGAAATGTGACTGCCAATGTTTCAAGTGCTACAGATTTATTGGTTTCTGAAATACAGCCAATATGCTGAAATTTTTAAGCTGGGTTAAACAAAGCCTCCGAACAGATTGAGTTTAATGGTATCTTGGCCCAACAAGGCCATGACAAGACTACTTAATAATTTCACTCCATTCATGTTGATACAGAACATTTTTCTAGTAATAAAATATGTTCAATGCAGAAAACTTGGTAATCTCTGAGCTAACCCAAAGATAACCACCGTGAACATTTTGGTAGACATTCTTTCAAGGAGCATAGCATTTAGAGGTGTGCAGGTGCTGAGACTAGATGTTCTGGATTCAAATGTTACCTTGAGCACCCTTGGTTGGGCGCAATTTGGACAAACTACTTAATCTCATTGAACCTGTTTTTTCTCACCCGTAAAATGCAGACAGTAACAGTTCCACTATCTCATAGGGTCTGGAGAGGATTAAATGAGGCAACATTTGCAAAACGCATAGAACAGAGCTTGGCACCTAGCAGGTGTGCAAGCAGTGTTATTTATTTTTCTACACAAACAGACACACACATTTCTTTTCCAGTAAATGGTTTCATATTATAAATACTGTTTCATAGTCTGCTTTGACCACTTAGGAATGTGTTACAAACATTTTCCTGTGTTAGTAAATATTTTTTTACTACATACACAGGATCCTTGAAGTAAAGCTGCTGCAGGTGTTCTGAAGTGCGAGCTGCCATTCTTGCACAGCACCTGAGCTCGGCGCTCTGAGCACAGCAAGAGAACTAAGAGATCAGCAACCAAAGCAAAGTGAAGGCAAACATCCTCAAAATGGCCAGGAGCTGATAATGTCGCCTGGCAGCTGCGCCCACAGGTCAGGTCATCTCTGCTGGGAAGGCTGCATGTGAGATGCGCAGACAGGTAAATGGTGCACTCAGGAGGGAAAATGCAGAAAGCGGTGAGCAGAAGCCAGGAGGCTGAGAAGAGATTAGAAAGGCAGCTCATCCACCGTGGAAGACAGGGGCCACACTGCACTCCTGCTGTCGGTCCAGCCACCGTGGGCGGGGCCTGCCTGCGCCCTGTGACCCAAGTTTCCAGTCCTGCGCAGCCTGGCTGGACAGCTGCTGTGACCCTGCTGTATTCTTCCTCATCTGAGAGACCTACAGGTATGTTTAGTCCTGACAACCCAAAAGGGCCTCCCTCGTATTTATGGGGCTACTCTAGTAGTCCCGTCAATAACTGAAACGTTTATTTTGTTAGGTACTTGCTACGTGTTAAGCACTGAGGATTAAACAATGAGCAAAAAAGGATGGTACCCGACTACACAGGTGTAAAGTCTAGCACAGAAGACAATTAATCAAGCAGTATCATAGCATGACAGACACCACGATGCTAGAAGTACAGACCGCAAGGGAAACACACAGGAAGAACAGTGAGTCCTCTATCAAAGACTTGACGGAGCCTGAAGGACCTTTCAGGCTGAAGGATAAAGTTAGTCAGGTGTGCCAGATACTGCAGAGTGTTCGCTCGGTACACACTCCAGCCCTGTGTGGACTCTACGACCACCAGCCTTTTGAAGTTACAGAGTCTTGATAGAGCAACAGTGGACTAGATCTAGATCAGCATTTCCAACCAGGCCACCCAAGAGTCTTGGCCTCACTTAACAGGGAGGGCCTGGTTTCTTTGGTGGGGAAGTGTCTTTCAATCCTGGAAATATTTAGAATGAAATACAGAAATGTTTAAGAGAATCAAAATCGTAAGATACTTCTCCGTTAAGAAGGAGTGCAGACATATTTTATGATTTTGTAATGTGTAAAAGAATTTGGCCTAGGGCGCCTGGCTGGCTCAGTCAGCAGAGCACGCGACTCTTGATCTCAGGGTCATGAGTTTTGAGCCCCACACTGTGCATAGAGATTACTTAAACACAAAAAACAAAAAACAAAAAATCTTGGCCTATTAGATTGTAACCTCGGTTTTGAAAATATAATTGAATAATTTCTTTCTGACTTGTGTTAAGTTGAAAATCTTAGTAAGTTTACATATATTATGAGAATAAAAAAATCTAAGACTCACCTCATTTGTAAGTTTTTTTTTTTAAATATTTGTTTACTTAAGTACTCTCTACACCCAGCGTGGGGCTTAACTCAAAACCCTGAGATCAAGAGTCACATGAGCCACTGACTGAGGAGCCTGTAAGTTTAATATATGAGATTCACAGGACATTTTGTTGAAGAGCTTGATCAGATTTTTAAGTCAGACAACTGAAGTTCTTTAGAAAGCACTTCTATTTAGCTGTATGAATCCAATTTGAAATATCTGAAGCTCTTCAATTAACTGTTCTAGTATTATCCAAAAGTGACTAGTAAAATCTCCTATGTTTGTATATAGAGCAATCAGAGCTGTAAGCATTATGAAAAAAAACTAAGTTTTTGAAAGTGCACTTTACAAAAGTCGTAACATTTTGAAATCTAAGTAAACCCGGAATAGCGATTTCTGCTTACAAAAGCTACCCTTCAACGGCAATTTAAAAAAAAAAAAAAAAAAAAAAAAAAATATATATATATATATA
>NW_022589714.1:47913415-47980368 GCF_004348235.1 Phoca vitulina | reverse complement strand
TATATATATATATATATATATATATATATATATATATTACATCCTCTCTGATTCCAAGTCTTGTACTCTGTTGATGGATGTGGAATTGGAAAAACCATCCCCTCTATTTTATTTTGATAGAAGCCACTGGAATGTTTGTTTCTGTAATGACATTTCACTAATTTTTATTGTTTGTGCAAACATTTGATTTATTTGGTACCGTATTCTAAAGTTGCAAGCAGTTCTCAGACATTTATCCTTTCAATAATGCTGGAATAAAGTATAGGGTGTGGTATGACTCTCCTCTGACTTCCTCAGAGTCGAGCATGGTCTAATTTCAAGCATGGGACCCCATGTGGACAGGAGGGAACAGGGATCCTGAACATCTGAGGACAGGATCTGTTGTCTGTGCTGTCACTACCCTCTGCCCCACCCCCAGTGCAGCCTCCCTCTCACCGGACTGAAGGGCCAGATAGCACTTCCAGGAAACAAAGGGTTAAGAGAGTGCTCTACACCCTTTCCTGCCCCTCACTGCATTTCTACTCCAGTCACCTAGTTCTCTCCATCTTCGCTGCACGTGTATAACCCACGGATGAGTCAACTGTAATAACTCAGAATCCAGCAACAGTAACGGCAACTGATATAAGCTCTCCGGAGACAGAGGCCAAATCCATGTGCTCCACAAAGGTACAGCAGTCAGATTGGCCCCAACTCCTAAAACCAAGTAGCAAGTTTTGCACAAAGTCTCTGAACTTTTCTCTTGCTCTTTATTGTAGAACCATCACTGTATTTCAGGTCTTCCGACCACCTTTCTGAATCTACAACTGCCACGGAAGCTCTTTCAAACATCACTTTTGCTTTAGGTGCCTTAGATCCTACAGGAGTCAACTGATCTGAATTAAAGTTACGCAGCTTAGGTCCACCAATTGACCCTGCCACACTTACGTGAATAGTCAAGCCTCCAGAAAGGAGCAGGCAAAGATTCTGGTGCGCTCAGGCCTAGGAAGGCAGAGTGCAGAATCACATCTGCCCCTCCAGGCCACTGTACTCCTCGGGTCTAATAAGAAAGGAGGACACCAATTCTTACTATGTGAGAATGCCTGTCACATCCTCTCTGACAAGATCGCTCCCTAAGCTCAGATCATTTCCATTAAGGGCATTTCTTCAGGACTTTTACTGTACCATCCATTGCTCCACCTGTCACAGAAGCATGTATTACTTTCCATTCACCTAGCTGTGTAGTGGGCACACACAGGGAGGATTTAAACTACAAAACATACTTTTTGCTCTCAGAGATTATAGCCTAGTTATGGACACCAGATATATGATAAAACGACAGGGATATGAGCCAACACAAGTCCGTAGGACTTCAGAGTGAAGAAGAATTCCTTAAGTATTCCAAGGGTGAGATTAGTTTCAGAGGACTTCTGCCAAGGGCTGAACCCAAAAGAAACGTAGGATTTAGACTTGTTCTTAGTGCTATTTTATATGTCCTTAGAATCAGTTTTAAATTCCCTCTGGAATAAAGAAAAGCACTAGCCATGTGGCCAGGGCAAGTAAATAGGGGTGATAAAACTTACACCACCTCGTCAGGAGTCTTCAGTGAAATAAAATAACATAAGCAGAGCACGGCACAGTGTCGCCACAACAGGCTCTGGAGGAATGTTATCCCTTCCTCCTGGTCTTGAACTGCAATCTGTTTCTCAGTTTCCCCAATCAAACCGTAAGCCCTTGAAGTAAGGGAACGAAGGGTCCCAGACTTTACTTTTTCTGACTACTTATTCTAGAGGATCTGATAAGATATACTGGGCATGGCCCAGGAACTCAGTACATATATGCTGCATATCGTGTGTGACTAAATAACAAAGAAGATACTATTATCTCTCTAACGGCACTATTAATAACAGAACTGCTGCTTCAGCCACTGTTCTATGGCCAGGACCCAGGAAGCAGAGGAGAACAATGGCCTCCTCCTCCTCCTCCTCCTCATTAATGAGAAAGAGCCATTTCTATCAACACTGCCTGTCCCTCTTATTTCTTAGGGCTGATGAACTGTTTGTTCTTGATCTTCTATCCCAGATAACAGAGGCAATGCTGAAAGAGCTCCATGGGAAATCACCGAAGACTGTCTGATATAATTAGATACAGTCACTACTGGAGCCTTCTCTCTGCACAGAGTGTCCGACACACATCACCATGTCACAACCCAATCACCCCTTTAATCAAGGAAGCACATGGTAACCGTTAAATGCCTTCTTTCTGTGATCATGAGTATGTTTATTCAGTGAGTGGTGATGAATTAAAGAACTCCGCAGACATGACAGATTCATGATTACAAGGTCCTACCATGCCCTTCTTTCTGAGCGCATACCTCCTCACAGACTTCACGGGCTGCTGCCACACTCGGCTCCTCCTCGGGCTCCATGCCTCCCCCAGGGACAATCCAGCGGTCTGGATGGCGACTACTGCTCACCAGTAACACCTGAAAGTCACAGAGGTCACATGGACAGTTAAAAAGAAAAAAGAAACATTTGTACAAACTCAGACTCTAAACAACACAAAGTAGAAGCACCCAAGACCTACTTTTTGTTTATACCTCTCCAGGTGACTTGTAGGCTAGCTTTCGTTTCTAGTGGAAAGAGTAGACAATCCACCTTGTAAAAGCAGAAGGACATGTGAACCAGTGGCCATTACCTCTACCTTCCTTCAGGCTCTCAGGCACTTGTGCTATCTATCCTCTCCTTTGTTCCTTTCCCTAAAGATCTTTGAACACAGAGTTGACAAGGTGGGGGGGGGGGGAGCAGGAAGAGTACTGATAAGCCTGAGCACTGTGAAGGGCTGGCCAGAAGCAAAGAAATCCTTAGCCCTGGTTGGCACCATAGTCCCAACACCTTCCCTCCCAGGTTGTCACTCCCATGTGTTCCAGGTCCTGGTCCATCCAATGGCCACAAGCCAATACAATGCACCACCCGAAGTTCTAAGTGTGCACTGAGAACCCAACTCCCTCATCTACATGTAAAGTTGGAAAATTTCATCATGCTTTCAGCTGAGATAAAACCAGAATTTTTTTTACTAGGAAGGTTTATTAAGAAATGAGCAGACAACCAACCAAACACACCCACAAAATCCTGATACAGACTATAGTTTACTAATGCAAATTTAACCAGCATTCTAGTTATGGCTGAAATAAAATCCTAGAATGTCTCCAGCTCCTTTTCCTTACCCCTCTCTAGGGCAGATGCTAAACGGGGTTAGCTGGACCCCTCCTTTGGAGGTAGAATTACGTTGGCATTACTTCCAAAATGAAAAGAATCCTCTACAGCTCCTTACACCATTGCTTTCTGATGAGCTCTTTTGAGCCTCCATCCCTACTCCAAACGTATTCCCCCTGGGCACTTCACTTCTACTCTGCAGTCATCCTTGTTGCCTGGAAGAAAATGCTATGTCCTCTGTAGCCCCTACAGATTCCACCACTGCCTTCCGGTGACCTACCTTCCAGTCCTCTCCCATCTCTCCCTTGAGGTTTCTGCAGGTATATGGGCCCTTGGAAATTCTACCTTTTTCTTCATCCTTAATCCCTTTTCTTCATGTCATGATAGAGCCTCTTGATGCTCCTCTACAAAATCTGTGATCTGCTGACTCAGTGGGCACCAAGGAGTTAAGAAGGAAATCCATGAATCCATATACAGTCACCAATATATAGTCCGTGGATGGAGAAAATAATATCTTTATATTTATAAGTACTATTTTTTAAGTGTATGTAGGTTCTGCTTTGCACAATTCAGAATAATTTAAAATAATATATGAAACCCACAGGGAATTTTGGGGTGGTGTGTAAATATAAGGGATATTAAAAGTATGATGTGGAAGGTTCTATGAAATTTTGTTTTTAAAATAAGAGTCCTCATTGTATTCCCACCTCATACCACATACAAAAATTAATTCCAAATGGACCAACAATCTAGATGTAAGAGCTAAAATTAAAAACGGCGATAAATCTGAGGTGCCCGGCTGGCTCAGTTGGTAGAGCATGTGACTCTTGATCTTGGGGTCATGAGTTTGAGCCTCACTCTGGGGGTAGAGTTTACTTACAAAAATAATTTAAAAAATAAAAGATAAATAAACAGCAATAAATCCTCATGATCTTGACTTTGATAAGATATGCCGAATTCTTAGACATGACACCAAAAGCCTGAACAACAACAAAAATTAGATAAATTGGACTTCATCAAAATTAAAATCTTCTGTGCATCAAAGGACACGATCAAGAATGTGAAAAAACGACTTACCAAATGGGAGGAAATATTTGCAAATCATCTATCTGATAAGGGTCTGCTGTCCAAAATATGAATACATAAAAATATAAAAAATCTTACAACAACAAAAAGACAAGCAGCATTTCTCCAAAGAAGATCTACAAATAGCCAAGGAGCACATGAAAAGATGCTCAACATCATTAGTCACCAGGAAAGTGCAAAGTAAAACTGGCATGAGATACCACTTTACACCCACAAGAATGGCTATAATTTTAAAATAACAAGAACTGGCAAGGATATAGAAAAACTGGAACCCTCAAACATTGGGTAAGAATGTCAAATAGTTCAGACGCTGTGGAAAGTTTGCAGTTCCTCAAAAGTTAAATAAAAAACTACCATAAGGGGCGCCTGGGTGGCTCAGTCAGTTAAGCATCCAGCTCTCGATTTTTTTTTAAAGGAAAGACACTTTTTATTTTTTTATTTGACAGAGAGAGAGACAGCGAGAGCAGGAACACAAGCAGGGGGAGTGGGAGAGGGAGAAGCAGGCTTCCCGCCGAGCAGGGAGCCCGATGCGGGGCTCGATCCCAGGACCCCGGGATCATGACCTGAGCCGAAGGCAGACGCTTAATGACTGAGCCACCCAGGCGCTCCTCAACTCTTGATTTTGGCTCAGGTCATGATCTCCCGGTAGTGAGACTGAGCCCTACATCAGGCTCTGCGCTCAGTGGGGAGTCTGCTTGAGGTTCTCTCTCCCTCTCACTCTGCAACCCCACCCTTGCTCTCTCTCCCAAAAAAATTAGCAGCTGACTTAGCAATCTCACTCCTAGGTATATACTCTAAAGAACTGAAAACAGGTGCTCAAATACTTATATACATAAATGTTCACAAAAGTATTATTCACTGTAGCCAGAGCACAGGAACAACTTAAATGTCCATCAATGAATGAATGGCTGACATGGCATACACATGTGCAGGAAGAGTCCTCACATAAAAAGAATGAAGCACTGATACATGCTACACAGTGGATCAACTTTGAAAACATGAAGCTAAGTGAAAGCCAGACTCCAAAAGTCACATATTGTAAGATCCTACTGATGTGAAAGAGATAGAAAGCAAACTGCTGGTTGCCAGGGACTGGGAGAAGGGAAGATTGGAGAGTAACTGCTTAATGAGAGTACAGGATTTTGTTTGGGAGTGATCCAAGTGTTTTGAAACTGTATAAAGGTTGCTAAATGCCACTGAATTAGTGGTACTAAATGCCACTGACTTATTCACTTCTAAATGGTTAATGTCATGTTATGTTAACTTCACCTCAATAAAATAAAACTGGTATTAAGATCACAGTAAATTTTTAAAAGCTAAATTTGGGAGTCAGTGCTACTACTTTCTACATCAGAGTCTACACTCCAGGGGAGTGGCCTTCCAAAAAGTTATCCTTAGTTTTATAAAGTATTAAATTATAGAGCTGAAATAAAAGAAAAGGGGATCATTGCCACATCCTTCTCCCATCTCGTGATAATTGTGGCAAATCTTACATTTAAAAAAGAAAATTCCTGGGGGCGTCTGGGTGGCTCAGTCGTTAAGCGTCTGCCTTCGGCTCAGGTCATGATCCCAGGGTCCTGGGATTGAGCCCCACATCGGGCTCCCTGCTCTGCGGGGAGTCTGCTTCTCCCTCTCCCCCTCCCCCTGCTTGTGTTCCCTCTCTCACTGGTCTCTCTCTGTCAAATAAATAAATAAAATCTTTAAAAAAAAAAAAAAAAATTCCTTATAAAAAAAATAATAAAAAAATAAAAAATAAATTAAAAAAATCTTTATTGAGTACACTTGTGACTGGGCACGGAGTGTTAATATGTAAGTGATGAATCACTAAATTCTACTGAAACCAATATTACACTATATGTTAACTAACTAGAATTCAGATAAAAACTTACCAAAAAATTCCTTATCAAAATAAAAATAAACCCAAACACAACCATGTTTGTTAATTTAAGTTAAAAAGTTTTTTTAAAAAGTCGTCCAAAGGCTCTAACAATGGCATTTAAGTCATAACAATCCAATCTGCAAGGAAAACTCAAGAAGAAAGAGTAGAAAAATGGGTTAATCTTTCACTGATTTGTTATATAAACAACATGTAGTATTTCTTCCTAGAGTTCTCCCACTTCTTGGCAAAGTGTTATGCAGCCATTCTAAACTTAAGCATTTGCTTGAAAGGCTGACTAGGGCCATCCAATTAGGTTATAGACCAAATGAAAGACCTTTACAGGGACAATTCCTAACATAAAGTATAATTTAATTTCTAACTTTGAATCAACGTGAAATATTAATCAGTAATCTAGGAAGTGTTATTACTTTGCACATTCAAAGTATGACTATGTGAGGTAATACTACGGATAACACTGACACTGGGAAAAACAAGCCTCATTACTTTGTAGTCACACTTCAAAGCAAACACTATTACCAGTAAACAGTTCTCCTGGCTAAGTTTCCTTGACAACCCACTGCAAATTTACTGCAAAAAAACACAAAACATTCTTTACTTTAGCCAGAGGCTTTACTCCTTCCTATCTTATAAAACACTAAATGGTGTTTCTGGTCAATAAATTCTGATTCTGAAGCTTGATTTTTTTTTTTTTTTTTTAAAAGATTTTATTTATTTGACAGAGAGAAAGACAGCCAGAGAGGGAACACAAGCAGGGGGAGTGGGAGAGGGAGAAGCAGGCTTCCCGCGGAGCAGGGAGCCTGATGCGGGGCTCGATCCCAGGATCCTGGAATCATGACCTGAGCCGAAGGCAGACGTCCAACGACTGAGCCACCCAGGCGCCCCTGAAGCTTGGTTTTTAAATATAAAATTATCTGAAAAGAAATTAAATGGCAAAGCTCCTAAATCTGAAAATGACATACTAAGGAGAAAAAAAAAACCCACAGGATTTGTTATTTATTCAACAAATTCATTAAGCATCATTATAAACCAGGAATGACAGTTGCAGATTAAACCTCTGCAATTTCAAGGCAGATCAGAGTGGGGGACTGGACGACCAGGTATTAGACCTTTCATGAAACTCTTATCACTAAGATAGGTGATATTGGTGCAGAGATGGGTAAATGTACCCATAGAACACACCACACCCAACTCCTGGATTTATGATACAGGTGGTCCTACAGAGCAGGGAGAAGTCAACAGGTAGGGCTGGGACAAGTTGTTACCCACATGGACCCAGAGGAAAATCATTATATTGATTAGGGACACATGTATGCAAGGAAAGACTAAAGAAATCCATAGGAATAATAAACCTAATGGGGGAAGATTTACATAAAGGATTTAATTAAGCTTAGAACAGTAATGTTTTGTTTTGTTTTTTTAAAAGATTTTATTTATTTATTTGACAGACAGAGACACAGCGAGAAAGGGAACACAAGCAGGGGGAGTGGGAGAGGGAGAAGCAGGCTTCCCGCCGAGCAGGGAGCCCGATGCTGGGCTCGATCCCAGGACCCTGGGATCATGACCTGAGCCGAAGGCAGACGCTTAACGACTGAGCCACCCAGGCGCCCCAGTAATGTTTTATTTCTTAAGCATTATTAAAGCAATTTTAAAAACGTTAATACAAATTTTCAAAAGAATATAAAACAGGGGCACCTGGGTGGTTCAGTCTTAAGCCTCTGACTCTTGGTTTTGGCTCAAGTCATGACCTCAGGGTCCTGGGATCAAGCCCCACATCAGGCTCCACGCTCAGCAGGGAGTCTGCTTCTCCCTCTCCCTCTGCCGCTCCCCCCCACTCATGTTCTCTCTCGCTCGCTCTGTTCTCTCTCTCAAATAAATAAAATCTTAAAAAAAAAAAAAAAAGAATATAAAAGAAAGCCCCTGCCCTAAAGGAAATGAGTATCTAGCAGAGAGGGGGAGAAAAAAAGAAAAGAAAAGAAAAGAAAAAGAGTAATAATACAAGGTGAGGAATGCTTTGGTTGAGGTAGGCATGGGATACGACAAAGATTGAAAAGAGACACCTAACCCAGGCTGGGGGCCGGGGGTAGGGGTGTGGGGGGAGGTAGTAGAGGGATGGTAAGAGAAGGTTTCTTAAAGGAAGTGACTTGAGTTAAATCCAAGCTCAAGAGGGACATTTATTCAACAAAAATCAGAAGCCTACTATGTGCCCTTGTGCTTAGGACACAAAAGCAAGGTAGATACAGCCTCAGCTCTTGAGAAATTTAAAGTCCAGTAGATAAGACAGACAAGAAGTCAGGTAACTGTTTATACTTCAGTAACTGTGGCAGAGACCATAATGTTCACCAGATATTTTATGTTCTTGTTTATGGTATTCCAAGCCCCCTGCTATTAGGTGGGGCCATCTGACTAGTTCTGGCTAAGGAAATGTGAGCAGAAGGGACACACATCACTTCTGGGCTGAGGCAGGGAGAAGCCCATCCAGCCTCTCTTTTCCTCTGTCACAGTGCCCAAGGATGCAGTGAGTTCCAGCTGATGTAGCTATAAGCTGGGGCCTCTGAATGGAAGAGTTCCTGTGTAGAGCACAGCCTCTGAAAAGTGGCTTGTAACAAGCAATACAACTGTGTTGTGTTAAAACAATGAGATTTCAGGGTTAATTTGTCATTGCATCATAACCTACTCTATCCTGATTAACAGTGTGAGAGGTCAGTGAAATGTCTAAGGATCTCTTCTGTTGACCACCTCATGCCCAAGCCTTAAGCAAAGAGCTTGACCCATATTAGTGGCCAATAAAAATTTAATGAGCAAATGAAAGAATAGTCCAGGGAAGCCTGGGTGGCTCAGTCAGTTAAGTGGCTGCCTTCGGCTTAGGTCATGATCCCAGGGTTCTGGGATCGAGTCCCACACACTGGGCTCCTTGTTCAGCAGGGAGCATGCTTCTCCCTCTACCTGCAGCTTCCCCTGCTTCTACTTGCTCTTGCTCTCTCTCTGACAAATAAATAAATAAAATCTTAAAAAAAAAAAGAAAGAAAAAGAATGGTCCAATGACAGAATGAACAAACGAGTGCTTTATTTTTTTTTTTTAAGATTTTTATTTATTTATTGAGAGAGAGAGAGAATGACAGAGAGAGAGCAAGAGAGGGAGGAGAGTCAGAGGGAGAAGCAGACTCCCCACTGAGCAGGGAGCCCCATGCAGGACTCAATCCTGGGACTCCAGGATCATGACCTGAGCCGAAGGCAGTCGCTTAACCAACTGAGTCACCCAGGCACCCCACAAACAAGTGCCTTAAAAAAGGAGTGCAGAAAGCATACAGAAGGGGTTACTTAGGGAGGCTGAACAAAAAGGCAAGGGTCTAATTATCAAGAGTTTGGACTGAAACCTGAAGGCAATGGGTAAGTCAAGGAAGTTGTTTAAGCAAAGAAAATAACCCAATTTGTTTCTGTTTTTAATTTTAAGAGTTTATTTAAACAAAAATTAATTCCTTCTGGGCAACGCCACACTAGAAGTGGCTAGGAGCATTCCTCTCAATTTGGGTTTTAGGAAGGTCACTCTGACTTGAGCTGGACGTAGGCAAGCTTGGTAGCAGAATAGGTTTCTGCATTTAATTCGGGTTGAGAAAGGATGAGGACAGAAGTGGGAGTGGGAAGGAAGTTACAGGTTCTCAGATAAACAGAAAGAAGCATCCACAGGACCAAGTGATTGACAGATTATGGGCTAGGTCAACAGTGGAGCTGCCCTCCACCACTGAAAATGTGAAAGGTCAGTGGAGGAGGGAATCTCAGGGAGGATATCCTCTGAACATATGAACTGAGAGTATAATGAGATGTCTAATGAATATTTTTAGTGGATGTTAGAATAAAATATTCTAATGAATATTTTAGTGAGTTTTGTCCACTAAAAAAAGATTTGAGGAAAAAATGGTCTTAGACTCTTCAAGCCAGGATGAGACTAACACAAGAAAGAACATACATATTTGCAAAGTTCTAGCTGGAGGAGTTATCCCCATTCTCCCTACCTATTGTCCACTCCCCTTGGTGTCAGAAAAGTTTCTATTCCCATTACCAAAAGCATAGTGGGGTAAATATATTCCACATCTCCCAGGTTAAAGTTCTGGAAATATTTTCCTTAAAAAATTAGATTATCTATAGTGATAATCTACATCATGGGAAATCCTGATTAACAAGCTATAGATCTTAGACATATTACTAATTCCCAAAAAACTACATTCAATAATACACCCAACATGATCTCATTTCCAACAATGCAATGCTCCTGACATTCGACAGTCCCTCAGCACTGCCATTACCACCAGAGAGCTCCGCTGGTATCCCAGATGGCATGAGGGCTGCACCCTGTCAAATCTGTGATATGCCCTGCAAACTGCTTCTACAGACAAACCTCTTCTAGTCATTTCTGTGTCCCTTCTTTAAAATAAGACCAGGGGCGCCTGGGTGGCTCAGTTGGTTAAGTGTCTGCCTTCGGCTCAGGTCATGATCCCAGGGTTCTGGGATCGAGCCCCACATGGGGCTCCCTTTCCCCCTGCTCGTACTCTCTCTCTCTTGCTCGCTATCTCTCAAATAAATAAATAAAATCTTTAAAAAGAAATAAAATTTCAAAAATAAGACCAAAATAATAGTGAATAATTATCTGCACTTGCTTGGATTCCAGATAAACAGAAGTGTTACTATTTTTTACAGAATATATTTTATATACATACATACACCAGTGTGGAGCACAAAGCAGGGCTTGAACTCACAACCCTGAGATCAAGACCTGAGCTGAGATGAAGAGTTGGATGCTTAATCGACTGAGCCACTCAGGTGCCCCATACAGAGTATTTTGGAGAACAGCTGCCCCAAGTTCTTATGCACAAGGACCCTATAAAAATGTTTAAAAGATGAGTAAAGCTCAGCAAGAAGTCAAATACCTTGTTCAAGTTAAATCAATAAATTATCACAGGGCCAAGCTTTAGTAATATCAGTTCCTACAGTTTTGAAGCCATCTTACCCTTTGACTATTTTTTTCCTACACAGGAGCTCAAAATACTGCTGAAGGAACAAGTAGACATAAACAGGCAGTTTACAAAATGCCTTATAAACATCCCTTTTCTTTATCTAGTGAATCAGGCTGTTTATTTAATGAAAGGAAATTCCCTGTCTAGTACAAAGAAACACCATACAGTGCTGTGAACAGATAGTCTGACAGTTTTACTTTGGAGACAACAAGGTATTTTAAGAACAATACGAGAAGGTGGTCAGAGACACAAACTCTCCTGCACGGCATTCTTAAGTATGAGTCCCAGGGTACAGAGTGTAACATCAGCCTTCTAAGTGAGTGGCCTGCCCAGTCTTCCTCAACTAATGTCCAAATGTTAAGAAAACCACACAAAGCTTTTATATTGCCTGGTAGTCAATGACTTTATTTCTGAAAAGAAGACTAAAGAAACCAATAAACTTGGCTAAATTTGCAGGTTATACGAAAAAAGACTGAAAGTTGTTGGATTACACTGTTTCAACATAACTTACTGGAATGTCCCAGGCTATTTCTGTAAACCTTAACCCACTCCCACAACCCCTGTATGTACTGAAAGAAAACAGACAAATCTTGGGGGGAAATAAATACCAACAACAGCAGGTAGTATTTATTCAGTGTATTTTGTGCCAGGTGCTGGCATTTTACACATTCTATTTTTAATATACTCTTCCTATTTTCCCAAACAACCACACAAGCCGGGTATTTTTCAATACTTGCCATTATAGCAATGAGGAAACCAAGCCTTAGATAATTTGGTGATGTGGCAAAGGGCACAGAAAAGGTCGGTGCTGAGCCAGGATTCAAAACCCAGTCTACATGTCTGACTCTGACCACGAGGCCACTGAGAGCCTGTTACACCCCTGAGGTAGGCAGCTCTATATGAAAAACCCTCTGAAAACCTAACTGCCACTGGATAAGGGAAAAGAGGAAGAGGTATTCTAATCTAATCTTGAATTCAAACCAAGGATTTGGACCAGTTGTATGAGCAGAGACTATTCGCTTGTTTATTACATCTTTCTCAGCCAGAGCTGTCTTCTACATAGAGGGGGCCTGTGAACTCCCCCATGTTATGCAACTTCTGTACACTTTCTTTTCTGAAAATGTTTATTAATAAATATAAAAAATGGCTACTAATTCACAATACGATGCTCCATTAATTTTCACATGTTTAGACACTACCATAATTCAAGTAGTTCCTCACTGAAGCATTTATTCCATAAACAACTGCTGTCCAGTCATCACTTGCTTATAAAGGAAGTGAGGCATGGAGGAAGAGGGGTGAGTGGGAGGCAGAGATGTTTAAAAATATACAAAGCCTATCCCTGAACAGCCCACTCTCTCATGCAAGGAGTGGCCAACTATGGCCCATGGGCCAAATCCAGCCTACCGCCAGTTTTTGTATGGCCCATGACCTAAAAAAAAAAAAAAAAAGAAAGAAGTTTGAAAAAGTCAAAAAAATACATGTGGATTTATATGAAATTCAAATTACAGTGTCCATAAATAAAGTCTGTTGGAGCACAGCCATGCTCGTTCATTCACCTACAGTCCATGGCTGCTTTCAAGCTACAAGGGCAAAGCTGAAGAGTCCTGATAAAGATCATGTGCCTGCAAAACCAAACATATTTTCTATCTGGTCCTTTACGGAAAAAGTTCGCTAACCCCTGATCTACCGAAGGGCCCGAGTAGCTACGACATCATGTTGATAAGGACTATGAGAGAGGGGAGAAGACCCTGAGAGGGTCCCATAACACTTCTCAGGAAGGAACATGTGAACTGGACCGAGAGGATTTTCCCGAGCCCAGGAAGGAGAGGTGCTCCAGACAGGGGTGCTGCAACTGCCAAGGCACAGAGGTGGAAACAGTGTGTTATACGCAGAGAATACTGAGAAATCCGAGCAGTTTGGTAATGGTGTAGGGGGCATGATGGGAAAGAAAAAGAGGGGGACGGAGGAGGCTGATAAATTAGACTGGGACCTATAGTATAAAAAACTCTGATAGCAAACATTACCAAAGAATTACAGCAACTGAAGGCAACTGAGAGTCCTCTTGGTGTCTGAAGAGGAAGATGGCAATTTTGTTTGTTCTAGAAGCCTACTGAATCTGGAAGGTGAGAGAGTGATGGGCTGCATCGGGACAGAGAGTCAGAGAGAGGAGAAAGGGTATAACCGGCATCCCTGGAGATGGGGAGCAACAAGTGGCTAAGTCATATTTAGGGGACAGCGATGGAAGGGGCTGGTAATTAATCAGAAAGGAGGGTGCTGTGAAAGAATGTAGTGGCTAAGGCTTTTTACTGGGGTCAACAGGCAGACAGAGATACCCATTTTTCAAGAGACAGAAACACAGGAGGGGAGCAGATGGGCGGGGAGCAGATGGGAAAAGAAAAAAAAGTTTGAGGCACCTCTAAGAGAAGTTAAGCTTCCTGCACTCTATGTGATGGGAACTTCACAACCTCAACTTAAATGTCCACTTGAAAGCATTCACCCCAGAAACAATGACTGCCTCTGTACAGTACAATTGGTGCCACTAAGGAGGAGAAGGCATTTTCTTTAAAGGCATTTCTTCAAAACCTCGTGTATAGCTTGAATATTTTAGAACAAGCATGTAAGATTTTTATAATTTGCCAAGAAGAATGCCAAGCATTATTCCCTAGGAAATTTCTGAAAGCCAAGTAAGAGTGAATGAAATATTTAGAACGTTCAAGTTTCTCAAGGTCATTAAAACAAACGAAGCCACAGCAACAACATTCCTGACATCCATAAACTGAATTATTTTCCCACACATGATCTTAGAACTGTAGGAATACACTGTAAAATCACTGTTCATCAATACACGGGTTTTGCTGAGCCATACACAGATGAAGTCTTCCAAAATACAGGTTCATAAAAAAAGACGCTCACTGCAGACTCAAACGCAGGTATGTATCGTGTCCCTAGCGTAGCCTGAACGTATCAATCACATTTCAATCTAACCTGAGATGCCAAAGTTTAAAACCAGATTTGTATGCCGTCTACTTTATAGAGGGCAGTCAGAGACTTGGCTTACAAGTCGGCCTCACACCAATCAGCCATGTGACTGCAAAAAAAAAAAAAAAATCCAGACTTCAACTTCCTCAGTTTTAAAATGAGGTTGTTCAAATAATCTCTCGAAATCCCCACCAGCATTAACATTCTATTGTTCTAAATTTACACAGGTGTGTGTGCCTGGAAGAGTGGTTCCTAATTTTCTTCTTCTTTTATAACCTATTTTTTTCAATAGTACACACTGCACTTGTTAAAAAGGTACAAAAGGACATTCTGTGAACAGTAAGCCTTCTCTCCTAAGTCTGTCCCCAGAGGAGCTTCTTATGAAGGCTTCTTGAGATATCTTAGCATATATGAGTATAAATAGATACACATTTATTATTTTTTCCTCTTTGTTACCTCAAATAGTAAGCCATCACACACACTGTCCTTAGTTTTTCACTTAAATCGCAGAAATCATCTCATCACTACATACCAAAGAGCTTCCTCTTTTTTCTTTTAATGACCATGTGGTAGTTTTACTTTTTTTTTTAAGATTTTATTTGGCGAGGCTGCATGGTTCAGTCGGTTGGGTGTCTGCCTTCAGCTCGGGTCATGATCCCAGGGTCCTGGGATTGAGCCCCGCATCGGGCTCCCTGCTCGGCGGGAAGCCTGCTTCTCCCTCTCCCACTCCCCCTGCTTGTGTTTAATAATGACATTGTGGTTATATATTTTTTTTAAAGATTTATTTATTTTAGAGAGAGAAGAGAGAGCGCGTGCATGTGTGAGTCGGGAGAGGAGCAGAAGGAGAGGGAGCGAATCTCAAGGGGACTTCTCATTGAGCCAGGGAAGGGGGGGAGCCTGAAGCAGGGCTACTCTCCTGACCGTGAGATCATGACTTGAGCCGAAATCCAGAGTTGGACCCTTAACTGACTGAGCCACCCAGGTGCCCCATGATCATATTTTTTAAAAGTTCTTATCTCTTAATGATAATGTAACTGAAGTATTTAGTGATGAAATATATTGATATCTGGGATTTGCTTTAAATAAAATCTTTTTTATTTTATTTATTTATTTGACAGAGAGAGACACAGCGAGACAGGGAACACAAGCAGGGGGAGTGGGAGAGGGAGAAGCAGGCTTCCCGCGGAGCGGGGAGCCCGATGCGGGGCTCAATCCCGGATCGTGACCCGAGCCGAAGGCAGACGCTTAACGACTGAGCTACCCAGGCGCCCCACATGTGGTAGTTTTAAAAGCTCCTTTATTTTAGAAAATTCCAAACAAAAATAGAGGAAAAATATAATGAATCTCCAAGTATTCATTACCCAGCTTTAGTAATTAACATTTTGCCTATCATTTTATTTACCTATACCCCACTCCTAGAGTATTTTAAAGCAAATCCCAGATATCAATATATTTCATCACTAAATACTTCAGTTACATTATCATTAAGAGATAAGGACTTTTAAAAAATATGATCATGGGGCACCTGGGTGGCTCAGTCAGTTAAGGGTCCAACTCTGGATTTCGGCTCAAGTCATGATCTCACAGTCAGGAGAGTGAGCCCTGCTTCAGGCCGCCCCCCCCTTCCGTGGCTCAATAAGTCCCCTTGAGATTTGCTCCCTCTCCTTCTGCCCCTCTCCCGACTCACACATGCATGCACTCTCTCTTCTCTAAAATAAATAAATCTTTAAAAATATATATAACCACAATGTCATTATTATACCTAGCAAATGAACCATTCCTTATAATCATCTACTAAGCAGGCCATATTCAAATTTCTCCAATTGTTTAAAAAATGTTATTTTACAACTGGTTTATTTAAATGAAGATCCCAACCAAGCCCACACATTGCATTTGGTTGATATGACTTGTAAGCTTTGGTCTAAACAGTTCCCCCTCCTGACCCATTGTTTTCAAGCCATTTATTTGTTAACGAAAACAGATCATTTATTTACCGTGCAGTATTTCCCACATTCCTGCATTTGCTAATACCTTCCCTCAGTGGTAATATTCAACTTGGTCCTCTCTCTCCCATAGTTCCTGTACCCAGGTGGGTAGATCTTAAAGCCTAATGAGGTTTGGATTTGTTTTGGCAAAAAAACTTCACTGCCGGGGCCACATACTTGCTACGGCATCGCACTGTCAGATAATAAGATCTGACATCACCTTCAGTGATGAGACAAAACTGGTGTCAGGTACTATCATATGATCTGTCCATGACAGAGCTTACCATCAGCCTTTCTTTTACTGGTTTTAGCATCTATTAATGACACCCATCTACATCCGTAATTGCATTAGGGAATGCGAATGATAGAATTTTCTAATTCCACTGTCCCTTTTACATATATTAGTTGAAATTTCCACGATGAAGAAACTTCCCCACTGGCTGATTACCCTAATATAGAAAAGGCAAGATAAATGCTTTTTTCCCTCCAATTTACTAATTTTTAGAAAAATGAGATAGTGTGCAAGCAATCTCCTAATATTTTGTTGTAACTGTTGGATCACTAACTAGTAGATTTTAATACTTCCTGTGTTTCAACTGACTGCAGTCATTAGTCTTTTGATGCTCCCACCTTTAACTAGCAAGAGCTACTTCAGGTTGGCTCCTGTCTCTTTTTTCATCCAGCACTTAATTATAAAAATTATCAAACATACAGCTAAGTTGAAAGAATTGTACAGTAACCACCCATATGCCTACCACATATATTCTACCAGTAATGCTTTACAAATCTTGTTTATCTCATATCTTTTTGACATAAATCTTTAATAGCTGTCTTGCTTTTTTGTCACTGTAACATCTCAGACTCATTGTAAGCACTGCCTGCCCCAGATCTGAATTCAGCTGTTTCTCTAAGGAGCCCTGGTTCTTAGTGGGAAATGTTATTTAGAGACCTCGATTTAGGTACTGGTGCTGTTGTGTTGTCATCGCTTCTGAGGCTTTTCAATGGCAGATAGGAAATACGTATTATTAGAACAAAAACAATAGAGAATAATTGAAGAGAAAAATGAATTATGGGTTATACTGATATCTCCATTTCAGATTTAAAGTTACTGAGCTTTTGGGGCACCTGGGTGGCTCAGTTAAGCATCTGCCTTCGGCTCAGGGCATGATCCCTGGGTCCTGGGATAGAGCCTGCTTCTCCCTCTCCCTCTGCCCCTCCCCCTGCTTGTGCTCTCTTGCTCTCTTGTGTATGCACTCTCTCTCAAATAAATAAAATCTTACAAAAATAATAAAAAAATAAAGTTACTGAGCTTTTGGGGCACCTGGCTGGCTCAGTCGATGGAGCATGCAACTCTTGATCTTAGGGTTGCGAGCTCAAGCCCCATGTTGGGTGCAGAGATTACTTAAAAATAAAATCTTAAAAAAACAGTTCTGAGCTTTTAAATTCTTGGATTTTATGCTTATATATTTTTATGCTGAAAATAACATTAATATAATTATCTGAGTTGTCCTGTAATATAATTCAATAGTTTCAAGTTAATAGCACTATTAACCATAAAACCACTAACTACAGTTCAAGGTTTCTTTGTAGTTCTTAGCCTAAGGATAGATCCCACTAGAGATGTTCAATCAAAACACTGCTTTAAAGTCACATGAAAGATTTATTTTCTGTACGATTATGCCACTAGCTTGCTACATAAATTCATTTGTTTGTTTTCGTTTTTAGAAAATGCATTTTGTTGTAACTGAATTATAATTCACATTCACTGGAATTTATAGATTGTCAGGGTACAGTTCAATGAGTCTGACTAACACATGCACCTGATCCCACAATGCACTCCTGTAAGGATACATGTTTCCATCTCCCCAGAAAGCTCCCTGTGACTCTTTCCTGTCAATGCCCCCAACCCAGAGGCAATGGCTGTTGTGATTTATACCATCATAGATTAGTTTTGCCTCTTCTTCATATAAATGAAATCATACATATCCCCACTGGGGATTGTATTATATGGTTGTACCACAACTTATTTAATCAGACCTCTTGATGGATGTTTTGGATATTGCCAATTTCTGTTATTAAAACAATGCTATCATAAACAGCCCTATATATGAATCACTTCCCAAATGTAAATATATTGGCAGAATTCATACATTCATTCACTCATTCATTCAACTAATACTCACTGAATATCTACTCAGTGCCAATCACTGTTCTAGGCACCGTGGATACAGCAATAAGCAAAACAAAGGCCCTGTTCTTTTGGAATGTACAATCTAATGGAAGAAGACAGACAATACACAAAAACAAAGTCAGGTGGTCAAAAGTACTAACAAGAAAAATAAGACCAAATAAGGAAGCAGAAATTAACAGAGTACTCTTTTAGACAGGGAGGTCAGGGAAGGTCTCCTAAGAGGGGATGTTTGAGCACAGATCTGACTGAAGTGAGGAAAACAAGTCTTTGGTTCTCTAGGGAAAGGTACCCTCAGAGACAAGGATCCTGCCCTGAGGCCACGAGGTCAGAGTAAGAAGGCCAGAGTGGCTAGAGCAGAATAATAAGCAAAGGAAAGAGCAGGAGGAGGGGGACAGGTCACTTCACAGAACTAGCTAAGGAGGTAAACCTTGGGATCTAATCCCAAGTGAAGAAGAATGCCCCTGAGGGGTTCTAAGCAAACATCTGGAACACAGTCACTGAAGGACAGCATGGAGAATAGACTGCAAGGTCGAACAAGGGTGGGATAAAACCATTAGGAGGATCTCTGATAGTCCAAGGAGAGAAGTGAAAATGGTTTTAGACTAAAGGCGTAACAGGGGGGAGAGTGAGAAGTGGTAACATTCTGACTCTTCTTCTAAAGGTAGAGCCAAGAGAATTCTTGATAAGGGCTATGAGAAAAAGAAGGAAGTCAAGGATGACTTCAGTTCCTAGACCTGAGCAAATGGACAAAATGGGAAAACAACAGGAGGAGCAGATTTGGCAGGTAATACCAGGAGTTCAGCTTTTGCACATGTTAAGTCTGAGCTGCCTATCCAACACACAGATGGAGCTGCTGAGAAGGCAGTTGGGAGAGATGAGTCTGCTGTTCAGCAAAGAGGTCAGAGCTGGAGATTAACATCTAGCAGTGTGCAGAATTTGGGCTGGACAAGATCACTTAGAAAGTCTGGAGCACTCCTGGCCTGACCCCTGGGGCTCTTCAATATTTTGCAGGATCCAACAAAGGAATCCATGAAGGAACAAACAGTAAGTGCAAAAGAAAACCAAGCAATGGGGCATGCAAGAAGCCAAGCGAAGTGTTTGAAAGAGGAGGGAATGATCAACCGGGTTAAATGCCACTAAGAGGTCAAGTAAGAGGCAGACTAATAAGAACTGACCACTGGATTTGACAACATAGAGTTCATTTGTATGATGATAAAGCTATTTTTTTTTATAGAACCTAGGAACTGCTATGTCAAAGATAAGACACATTTGTAATTTTAATAAATGCTGACACTTTGCCTTCCATAGAGGTTGTACCAGTTTATATGCCTGCCAGTAGCATATGAGATTGACTGTTCCCTCACGTTCTTGCCAACACATGGTATTATCCAACTTTTTAACACTGGCTGATCTGACAGGTGAAACATGGCATCTCCTTTTAGTTTCCAATTTGCATTTCTCTTATTATAAGAGGTGACACATCTTTCATGTATTTGAGAGTCACTTTTATTTCCTTTTCATATCCTCTGCCAATTTTTCTATTGGGTTACTGGTTTTTTTCTCAATGACTGGAGAAGCTCTTCATGTATTAAGTAAATTAGCCTGGTGATTGTTGATTTGACTTTATGGTGATTTTGCCATGTAGAAGCTTTCTATTTTTATGTAATTAACTGTATAATTCTTTTTTTGGCCAGTTGGATGACTGCTTTTCCCCTCAGCTTTAACGAGGTAATGTTTATTTACTATGTACTGATGAAAAAAACTATATAAATTTACAGGGTATGACATAATGATTTGATACTCATATATATTGTAAAATGATTACTGCAATAAAGTTAGTTAAATACATCCATCACTTAATATAGTTACCATTTTGTGTATGTGCTGAGAATATTCAATTTCAAGTATGCAACACAGTATTACTAACTACAGTCACCATGTTATACATCAGATTTCCAGAACTTCATTTTATAGCTTAAAGTTTGGGTGCCTAGCTGGCTCAGTCAATAGGGTATATGACTCTTGGTCTCTGGGTCATGAGTTCGAGCCCCAAGTTGGGGATAAAGATTACTTAAAAAAAAAAAAGAAACTAAAGTTTATACTTTAGATCAACATCTCCCCATTTCCCCCACCCCCCAGACTCTGGTAATCACCATTCCACTCTGTTTCTGAGTTCGACTCTTTTAGATTCCACATATAAGTGAGATCATACGGTATTTGTCTTCCCCTGTCAGACTTATTTCACTTAGCATAATGCCCTCAAGTTTACCCATAGTTGTTACAAATGGCAGGATTTCCTTCTTTTTATAGCTGAATAATATCTGTGTGTGAGTGCACGTGCACCACATTTTCTTTATCCATTCATCCATCAACACACATTTAAGTTGTTTCCATGTCTTGACTACTGTGAATAATGCCACGATGAAGATGGGGGTGGCAGTTATCTCTTTGAGACACTCATTTCATTTCCTTCAGATGCACCCAGAAATAGGACTGTTGGATCATAGTGTAGTTCAATTTTTGGAGGAACCTCCACACTGTTCTCCATGATGGCTGAGTGTTCTCTTTGGTGAGTGTTTAATAGTATGTCACTGTGGGGTTTTCTGCATTCCTTTGATTACTAATGAGGCTGAGTGCTTTAAAAAATGTTCTCAGGCCATCTGGGTTTCTACTTCTATCACAGGCTTGATCAATCAATCAAGTTTAGGGTCCATTTTTCTACTGTGTTCTTTTCTGATTGGTAGGAATTCTTTATAGATTTTTGTTAGATATTCAAATATTTTCTCCCATTCTTTTTTTTAAAGATTTTATTTATTTATTCATGAGACAGAGAGAGACAGAGAGACAGAAAGAGAGAGAAGCAGGCTCCCTGCAGAGCAGGGAGCCCGATGTGGGACTCGATCCAGGACCCTGGGATCATGACCTGAGCTGAAGGCAGACGCTTAACCAACTAAGCCACCCAGGTGACCTCTCCCATTTTTGAGGACTTCTCTTTTCATTCATTCTTTTACATCTTTTGATGAACACAAGTTATTATTTTGATGAAGACTTTTTTTTCCCCTTATGGTTAATGTTTTCTGTTTCTTGTGTAAGAAATCCTCCCCTTCCTTGAGATCATAAAGTTCTACATCAGGGGTTGGCAAACTTTTTCTATAAACGGCCAGGTAGTAAATATTTAAGCTCTGTGGGCTGTATGTATACTCTGTCGCAACTATCCAGCTCTACCATTGCAGCACAGCAGTCAGAGACAATACATAAATGAATGTGGCTGTGATTCAAGAAAGCTGTATTTACAGAGGCGCCTGGGTGGCTCAGTTGGTTAAGCATCCGACTCTTGATTTTGGCTCAGGTCATGATTTCAGAGTCGTGGGATCAAGCCCTGCATTGGGCTCAGGTGCTGGGCATGGAGCCTGCTTAAGATTCTCTCCCTCCCAGGTGAAATCAGAGAGGGAGACAAACCATAAGAGACTCTTAACTGGAGGAAACAAACTGAGGGTTGCTGGAGGGGTAGGTGGGTGGGGGGATGGGGTAACTGGGTGATGGGCATTAAGGAGGGCACTTGATGGAATGAGCACTGGGTATAAGACTGATGAATCACTAAACTCTAGCTCTGAAACTAATAATACACTATATGGTAATTAATTGAATTTAAACTAAAAAAAAGATTTTCTCCCTCCCTTTCCCTCTGCCCATCCCCTCCTTCCCCCAACTCTAAAAGAGAGAAAAAAAAAAAAAAAAGAAAACTTTATTTACAAAATGAGTCATCATTTGCCAATTCCTGTCCTGCATTATCTTCTGATGCTCTTTTATTTTTTTTTTGGGGGGGGGGTTTGGATGCTCTTTTAAATGGTATTCTTAAAATTTCAATTTCTGTTAATTGCTACTATACACAAACACATTGATTTCTGCATATTGACCTTATTATCCTGTGCCCACACTAAAACCACTTAATAGTTCTAGTAACTTTTTGATAGATTCCTTAGGATTTTCTACATAGATGATCAAGTCATCTGCAAATAAAGAGTTTTACTTCCTCTCTAATTTATATATCATTCATTCATTCATTCATTCATTTTTGCCTTACTGTACTGGATAGGACTTCCAGAACAATGATTAACAGAAGTGGTAAGAATAGACACCCTTGTCCGGTTCACCATCTTAGGGGGAATGTATTTATTTTTTCAATACTAAAGTATAGGGCCATCAGTCAGTTGGGCATCTGACTCCTGATTTCAGCTCAAGTCATAATCTCGGGGTCGTGAGATTGAGCCCCAAGTTGGGCTCCGCGCTCAGCAGACTCTGCTTGGGATTCTCTGTCCCTCTGTCCCTCCCCCTGCTCACACTCTCTAAAATAAATAAATAAATAAATCTTTAAAAAATAAAAAAAATATATTTTTATTATATATATTATATAACACATTATATTATATATATATATATTAAAGGATAATGGTAGCTGTTTTGAGTAGACCCCCATTATCATGTTGAGGAAGTTCCTATCCATTCCTAGTTTGCTGAGGCTTTTTATCATAAATGAGGTTTTTTATCATAATGTCAAATGCTTTTTCTAAATCTGATATTATGATACAGTTTTTCTTTTTCAGTCTGTTAATGTAGTGGATTACATTGATTGATTTTCAAATGTTAAATCAGCCTTGCATTTCTGGAACAAACCCAGTTACACAGTCATGGTCTATTACTCTTTTTGTATACTGGTGGATTCAAGTTGCTAATATTTAGTTAAATAAATATAAATGGGACTCAGGAATTAACTTGAAGAGGCTCCTACAGGTCAAAAATCAATATGATGAACTCATGGATTGAAGCATCCTTGATGTACATTAACTCATTACTTTGGGGAATAATGGTACACTGAGGGGAAAACTTGTCTTTCCTATTATGGGGGGTTTCTAAAAGAGAGTGCTCTCTTTCAGAGGTACTTACTAAACATTAATGGATAAAGTTATATGATGTCTAAGACTTGACCAGATAATAGAGGAGGGGAGAAGTGGTTAGGGATACACATGAAGCAAAACTGGCCATGAGCTGGTAACAGCTGAAACTAAATGAGAGATCCATGCGGGCTCATTATACTCCCCAGTCTACTTTTGTACAGATTTGAAATTTTTTTCTTTTTTTTAGAATATTATTTTTGAGAGCGCGTGAATGCACATATGCATGAGCGCACACAAGTTGGGGGGGGCAGAGGGAGAGAGGGAGAAGGAGAGAAGTGACTCCCCACTGAGCGCAGAGCCCCACACAGGGCTGGATCTCACTACCCTGAGATCATGATCTGAGCTGAAATCAAGAGTCAAGAGTCAGATGCTTAACTGCCTGAGCCACCCAGGCACCCCCAGATTTGAAATTTGCAGTAACATTTTTTTTAATGTCTTGGTTATTTTTAGGCATGTACTTCCATATATATTTGGGAATTAATTTATTCTTAAAAACCTGCTGAGATTTAATGTGGTAAGAACCGTAATGTCTTCTAATTCATTAACAAGGTGTAGTTTTCCACTTAATGTAGGATGTCTTTCAAATCTCTTCTGACTTGAATTAAATGGCATAATTAGAAGGTCCTGCCCCATCCACAACTGTAACAAAATGACCTCATGTCTTCTTACAGAAATTTATGGTTTTAGTTTTTTAAATGTTTATACTTCCTATCTACAATGGAAATTATTCTCGTATAAACATAAGAAAAGAATCCAATTTTTTTTCTAGATAACCTGCCAATTTATTCTGGATTATCTATTCTTTTGTACTGATTCATTTGCCTACTCCCAATCCAAATTCCAAGCATTCTATATTAAGTATCATAGCTTCGCCACATGGTTTAAGTGGACTAGACATCATCACTCCCACCCTTCATTCTTCTGTTTCAGAATTTTACTGGCTACTCTTCCATGTTTGTTTATCCATTTGACCCTCAGAAATCGCTTGAGTGGTTTAAATAAAACACTTATAATTTCTACAAGGAACAAGTTTAACTTATAGATTAACTTAGCAGGAATTGACACCTTATGATGCTGAACCTTCCTTCCTGCCTAGGAATATGGTATATTTTTCAATTTATTCAAGTCCTCTCAGCGACATTTTAAAAGTTTTCTTTGCACAGATCTTGCCTATTCAGTTTATTATTTTTTTGTCACTGTTATAATGGACTCCTAACTATTCTACTGTTTATTTCAAAGAAGTCACACCAAATTTTTACAGATTACTATTAAAATAGTATTAAATCCACACATAAGCACAATCAAATGATTAAGAGGAAATTATTTTTAGTAAAAAAGCAATTTTTACCTTACGCCAATGTATTGTAAACCATGATGATTTACACCATGGCTACAGCTGCCCAACTATAGCCACGAGCAGATGTACCAGAAAGCCTCACTTTATGGTGGGGTCAAGGGCAGGCAGGTCACAAATAACTATTCTTCTGCAATGCTGACCACATATGTGTGAATTCCAGCTTATCATTCTTACAAAAATGAAAACAAGGGCGCCTGGGTGGCTCAGTCGGGTAAGCATCTGCCTTCAGCTCGGGTCATGATCTCAGATTCCTGGGATTGAGCCCCAAATCGGGCTCCCTGCTCAGCAAGGAGTCTGCTTCTCCCTCTCCCTCTGCCCCTCCCTGGCCCTGCTCATGTTCTCTCTCTCTCAAATAAATAAATAAAACCTTAGAAAAAAAGGAAAACAAAAAAGGGGTCAAACATACATGGTGTCCCAGGAATAAACCAAATATTTAACTATATATGAGAAAATTAAGATAGATAATTTTTATGTAATTTCAAATACTATATTTCACAAATTTCTGTTTCTAACATAATCGAACTGTCGAAATGTTTTATTCTACCACAAATTACACTTCATTACGTTTCATTCATTACATTATTTAGGAAGATGGAGGGTATCACTAGAAATCAGAAAAAACTAGGTAGCAAATGCATTAAGACTGAGAAATCTTGGCTGAGAGTTCTTTACCTGAAGACAATCCATTGCTCTAAGACTCAGAATAAACAGGAGTAAAGGTGAAGAGCAAGAGTTCATTATAGACCAAAATGTTTTAATTATTTCAACTCTATAGAAAATTAATATAAATGAATCTTATGTAATCAAACATCTATTATAGGAAATCATAAGAAACTGGTAACACTGGATGTTTGTGGGGAAGGAAACTGGGTAACTGGGGGGGACAAGTATGGGAAAGGGAATTTTCACTGTATCCCAGTTGTGCCTTTTGAGTTTTAAACCATGTAAATGTGTTGCCTATTCAAAAATAAATTTAATTTTGGGGCACATGGCTGGCTCAGTCAGAAAAGCATGCAACTCATGATCTCAGGGTCATGAGTTCCAGCCCCACATTGGGTGTAGAGATTACTTAAATAAAAACTTTTTTAAAAATTTAATTTTGGGGTACCTGGGTGGCTCGGTTGGTTGGGAATCCAACTCTTGGTTTCAGCTCAGGCCATCATCTCAGGGTCGTGGGATCAAGCCCAGTGTTGGGCTAGGATTCCTTCCCTCTCCCTCTGTCCCTCCCCCTGCTCACACACACACACACACTCTCTCTCTCTCAATCAATCAATAAAATCTTTAAAAAATTTTTCTAATTTTAAGAGCCCATTAAATGCTATAAAATAACCAAATGAAGAACAATTCTGAATCCTCTACAAACCACATTTAAAGACATTGCCAATAAAATTTACTCGATAAATGCATCTTTACATTACATTTTTTTTTTATTTTTTTTAATTTTTTTTATTGTTATGTTAATCCCCATACATTACATCATTAGTTTTAGATATAGTGTTCCATGATTTTACATTACATTTTAATGGAAAAGTCCATTTCTAGACCAACTTTTATTTGTTCTTTATCAGTCACTAAAAAGCCATTAGTCCTATCATATTTTCCTCTTTCTTTTTAGCTAACCCATAAGAGAGCTAGATTTAGTGGACAACTGCCCATTCTTGGAATATCTCTCCTACTGATCTTTTAAAAATTTTTAGGGGTGCCTGGGTGGCTCAGTCAGTTAAGCAACTGCCTTCAGCTTGGGTCATGATCTCAGGGTCCTGGGATGCACCCCCCACATCAGGCTCTCTGCTCAGCGGGGAGTCTGTTTCTCCCTCTCTCTCTCTCTCAAATAAATAAATAAATAAAATCTTTAAAAAAAATTTTTTTAGCTGATCTGTTTCATTTATTTTTTAAAAGATTTATTTATTTATTTGAGAGAGAGCGAGAGCATGTGCTCGCAAGCAAGGGGAGAGGGAGAGAGAGAATCTCAAACAGACTCTCTGCTGAGTGTGGAACCCAATGCAGGGCTCGAACCCATGACCACAAGATCATGACCTGAGTCAAAACCAAGAGTTGGATGCTTAACCTACTGAATTACCCAGGCACCCCTGTTTCATATATTTTTAATGCAAGCTCTCATAAATCTTTTTCTTAAAGAAAACCAAAATTATAAATTATTCTTGACATTCATTTTTTCCACTGTTAAAAGACCAAAACAAAAATTACTTTGCCCTACCCTGGGAAAAGCATCATTCCTGAACAATTAATTTGGCCACATTTTTGTAGTGCCTCTAAAACTTTTAACTCCAACAATTTGATCCTAAATTTGTCTCTCAATTGTACTTCAAAGCATTTAGAGAATGAAATACCCTCACAACACCCACCCAATGAAGTATGTAGGAAACAAAGCCTTTTTATTCATGAAATTATAATGAATTATACGTTGCCATTTAATAACAGAACACTCTAAAAGAAAAACTTTTGAGAATACTTTTTAAAAATTACTGTAAGCTTGGGGCGCCTGGGTGGCTCAGTTGTTAAGCGTCTGCCTTCGGCTCAGGTCATGATCCCAGGGTCCTGGGATCGAGCCCCGCATCAGGCTCCCTGCTCTGCGGGAAGCTTGCTTCTCCCTCTCCCTCTCCCCCTGCTTGTGATCCTGCTCTCACTGTCTCTCTCTGTCAAATAAATAAATAAAATCTTAAAAAAAAAAAAATTACTGTAAGCTTAAAACTAGCTTTTCTTTTTCTTTTTTTTTTAGACTTTATTTATTTGAGAGAGAGCACGAGCAGGCAGAGGGAGAGAAAGAGGGAGAAGCAGACTCCCTGCTGAGCAAGGAGCCCAACGTGGGGCTCGATCTCAGGACTCCGAGATCATGACCTGAGCCGAAGGCAGCGGCTTAACCGACTGAGCCACTCAGGCACCCCTTGAAACTAGCTTTCCTAAAAAAAAACACCTGAGGTGAAATACACACAACATAATTTTTTTAGTTTTTATTTAATTTTTTAAAGTTTTTATTTATTTAAGTAATCTCTACACCCAACATGGGGTTTGAACTCATCTATAAGATAGAGTCACATGCTCTTCCAACTGAGCCAACCAGGTGCCCCTAAAATTAACCATCTTAAAGTGAACAAGTCAGTGGCATTTAGTACGTTCACAATGTCATGAAACTACTACCTCTATCTAATTCCAAAATCTTTATCACCCCAAAATAAAATCTCATACCCATTAAGCAGTTATTCCTCATCCAGGACCTTAGATCTTGCTTTCTGCATCTACAGATTTACCTATTTGCGTATTTTATATAAATGGAATCATATGTGACCAAAAAGCCTGGCTTCTTTCACTTAGTACGTTTCTGAGGTTCATCCACACTGTATAAGCATGGATCAGAACTTCATTCTTTTTTATGCGGAATACTAGTCCATTATATGTATATACTACAATTTGTTTATCCATTCATTGATAAACATCTGGCTGTTTTTATCTCTGGCAATCATGAACAGTGCTGAACATTTGTGTACAAATATTTGTTTGAGTACCTGTTTTCAATTCTTTCAGGTATCTAGGAATGGAATTGCTGAGTCAAATATAATTCTTACATTTGACTTTTTAAGGAATTACCAAACTGTTTCCACAGTGACTGACCAATTTTACATTTCCACCAGCAATGTACAGGTTTCCAATTTCTCCACATCCTAACTTGTTATTTTCCATTTTAAAAATTATAGCTATCCTACTGGGTATAAAGTGTAAAAACTACTTTTAAGAATGTCCTAATAATTACCTAAATTCTGGGAAATATTAAACTCCTATTTCCTCCTCCTCCCTTCACCCCACAGAAAATTCAAATAAGTAGACTTCTTCTCCCAGAAAGTAAGTAAAAATATACTGAATATCAAGAGAATGAGAAAACAAGTCACAGACTGGGAGAAAACATTTACAAAAGCCATATCTGATAAAGGACTCATCCAAAAGAACTCTTAAAACTCGCAAGAAGAAAATAAGTAACCTGATTTTAAAATGGGTAAAAAGAGGGGGGCCTGGCTAGCTCAGCCAGTGGAGCATGAGACTCTTGATCTCGGGGTTGTAAGTTCAAGCCCCATGATGGGTGGAGAGATTACTTAAAAATAAAATCTAAAAAAAAATGGGTAAAAGACCTAACAGACACCTCACCAAAGAAGATATACAGATGGCAAATAAACATATGAAAAGATGCTCAACCCTGTATGTCAATAGGGAATCGCACATTAAAACAACAATGAGCTACCACTACACACCTATGGGAATGGCCAAAATCCACTTGGTGTCAGAATACACAACACTGACACCAAATGCTGGGAAGGAGTTGGAGCAAGAGGAACTCTCTCACTGTTGGTGGGAATGCAAAATGGTATAAGCCACTTTGGAAGACAATTTGGTGGTTTCTTACAAAATTAAACTTCCTCTTACCATACAATTCAGCAATTGTGCTCCTTCATATTCACCCAAAGGAGTTGAAAACATGATCACACAAAAACCTGCACACAAACATTTACAACAGCTTTATTCATGATTACCAAAATGTGGAAGCAATCAAGGTATCCTTCAATAGGTGAATGGATAAACAAACCGTGGTACATGCAGACAGTGGAATGTTATTCAGCACTAAAAAGAAATGAGCTATCAAACCATGAAAAGGCATAACATATTGCTAAGTGAAAGAAGCCAATCTGAAAAGGCTACATACTGTATGATTCCAACTATATGACATACTGGAAAAGGCAAAACTATGGAGACAGTAAAAAGATGAACAGTTGCCAGGGGGTGGGGGCAGGGAAGGATGAACAGCAGGAGCACAGAAGACTTTTAGGGCAGGGAAACTATTCTGTATGATACTATAATGGTGATACATGTCATTATATATTTGTCAAAATCCACAGAATGTACAAGACCAAGAGTGAACCCTACTATAAAGTATGGATTTGGGGTGCTAATGATGTGTCAATGTAGGATCACTGTCTCTAACACACGTACCACTCGGGTGGGGGGTGCTGACATTGGGGAAGGTTTTAAGTATGTGGGGGCAGAGGGCATACAGGCACTTTCTGTACTTGCCACTTGATTTTGTTGTGAACCTAAAACTGCTCTATAAAAATAAAGTCTATTAAAAAGGTATAAAATATTTTTTAAAGGTACTGGATATATTTTAAAACACAATTGCTAGATTACTTTAAAGGGTCAGTAAAGATTCAATCTAAGCTTAAAGAATTATTAGTAACAGTTGTAATATGTCTAGAGCAATTTAAAATGTCCTAAATGCTGTGCATATAAATATAATCTTATTTAATTCTCATAATAACCCTAGGAATTAGATGCTGTTAGTGGATGTACTTCTATTTTACACGTGAAGAAACTGTGGTTTAAGCAGGGTAACTCAGACCTCAACTACACACCTGACTTCCCCCACACCGACTCCGGCCGAATGCTGTAGCACTACCCACCATTAGTGAACACTCATAATGAGAATCCCGGGAGTCTGTGTCTGTATAAAGAGCAAATTACGCTTGTAGCTTCGGTTCTATAGCACATGGTCTCCATTTGCAAAACATGCTCAGTATATGATAATGATTAATCACAATACTCAAAGAATACCAGCAAGAATATCATCTTCCTCTTCATTTTTCTGAGGAACCAAAAGCTGACAGACGTTTGTAGCTGGTTTATGAACTATGTGGCTGCATTACATGCCAGCAGACTACCAAGGTTCATTCTGTTCTAAGCCAGCAGAGCCTGGGAGTCCTCCAGATCCACATACTCACCTTAACAAGGATAAACGGTTACTTGGGTCCTTCTGCAAGTTAACAAGTACTAGCGTTTCATCACTTCCACTAGAGGAAGGTAGCTATGTAAGACAGAGCAGCAAAAGTTGCAAATAACCAGAGAAAGAAAAACACAAAGAGCAGACTGAACTCCTTATCCACCCACAGCACTGAAAAATAACTGTTTTTATCCTTGCCCAATAAAAGGAGTGAGGGAAGCAGGCTTGTCATTTAAGGGTAAGAAGCAAACTCAGCAGTCGTGGGAGATTAGGGAGTCTTGGCAGTGGAAAAAGAGGGCCCAAAATAGATGTATTAAACATGGCTAGGTGAGAGAGTTCTGATCAGCACATATTTTTAGTAATTGCACATTTATAACGCTCACATGTCCAGTTCAAAATTAGTTTAGCTACCAGTCTTTTAAAATGCCAGAAAAATTATTCCTGCCTCCACAATCGTCTTCACAATGGAAATAACTACCAGATCAAAGCCCAGCCCTGATTCTGCCATTGCCCTGTGAGCCCGCTTCTCCCTCTCCTGCTCCCCACTTGTGCTCACTCGCTCTGTCTCTGTCTGTCAAATAAATGGATGAAATCTTAAAAAAAAAAAAAAAAAACTTCTTCAAATGACTCCCATTACTTTAAGAATCAAAACTATAATCAGATGGGTGAAAATATAAATGAAACAAGACTGGCCGAGGGCTGATAAAAGCTAGATGAGTACACGGAGTGTATTATACTAGTCTCTCTCCTGTGTACGTTTGAAACTTTCCACAATAAAGAAGTTAAAAAATAAATAACCAAGAAGCAAAGAAACAAAGACCCAATGCCAAAGACCATGGCTGACAAGGACCTCTATGGTCTGGCCCCACTGACCTCACTTCAGGCTGTACCTCTGCACCACTGGCCTAACTACAGTTCTTTGAACACCTCACTCCCTCTTGATACAGAGTGTTTGTACATGTCATTCCCTCAATCTGAAATGCCCTTCCCAATGCCTAGTTAACTCCTACGCATTCTTCAGAGATCAGGACAGCCTTCCCTAATACACCCCTGCCCACCATGTCCATATCAAGGTTTTCTGTCAAATGCATCACTTGACTGACGTTCTTTTCCTAGACAATGTCACTTCAGTTTGTGATCAAACATTTCTGAGCGTGATTAACTCTAAAGTTCAAAGAGCAGAGTCCGTATTTTTGCTTATCGGTGAATACCAAGCATCTAGCACAGGACTTGGCAGACAGCCAGTGCTTTAAAGGTAGTTGGTGAATGATCTATTTTACTACCCAAGACTATCAAGGGAATTGCTTTCAAACTTCCCATAACAAAACACATTCTAAAGTTTTTAAAAATTTGCTCTTTTGGTCTGCTTCCCTCAAGTGGCTACAGAGAAGTCATTCTTTTTTATTCCCTTTGCAGAGTCTTTCCTTTGAGATATTGGAGTTCTTAACGTTAATTCCTGTAATGGAAATATCATGATTACCCACCAAAAATAACCACATAAATCCACAGCCTGGTCTCTTTTCACTCTTCTTTATAGTTGCTTCTCCTCCTCCCTCCCCAAAATCCAGATCAAAGGACTGGAGGACACGTGGGGATAAATTCCCTCTCAGACCCCAGGAACTTCCCTTCACGTTCTGGTCCAGATGGCCGGCAGGCAGATTTCTATTAGGAATGCTTCAGCTGAGGCCCTAGGACTTCATTCTGCTTCTCTTGTGATCACCACTAACATTCCTTCTGCAATGTATTCCAGCCATCATCACAGTGCCATTTAATTTGTACTTTGTGGTAAACTGACATTAAAAGGGTTTATCTTTTTATTTTATCAAAACTCCTGGGTGATAGGCAGAAAGCAGAAGAAACTAGAAATTAAATCAGATTTAAATCTGATTATTTTAACATGTTACCATTTAGTATAACAATTCATGTAACTAGACAGTGACATCTTGAACGTTAATTTCAGCACTTCTTAGAACTACAGTGCTATTAGGACCTAAGAAATGAATGGCCAGCCAGGAGACTAAATTATCAAAATATCTTTTAAACAAAAAACTTCATGAAGCATGTGGAACAGACTTCACCAATTAATTCAGATATCATTAATCCAAATTTATAACTGAGGAGCTGATTACAAATTTAACTTTTATTCTACGACCTGCTAAGTAAATCAATAGGAGGGTCCAAAAAGAATTTAAACACCCTCAAGCACTTGCTCATATGAAAATAATCCATGTTAACTACTAATCACTCGTCAATTATAGCTAGCTAGCGAGGACCTTCATTCACTAGGAAATACTCAAATGCTATGTATGTATGTATCTATGAATCAAGAAAGCTCCACAACACAGGCATGTTTCTGAGATATCAAGGGTTTGGTTTCCAGACCACGGAAACAAAGCGAGTATTTCCATAAAGTGAGTCAAATGAGTTTTTTGGTTTCCCAGTGCATATAAAAGCTATGATTAGGGGCGCCTGGGTGGCTCAGTCGGTTAAGCATCCAACTCTTGATTTTGGCTCAGGTCATGATCTCAGGGTTGTGAGATCAAGCCCAGCTTCAGGCTCCATGCTTAGCAGGGAGCCTGCTTCTCTCCCTCTTCCTCTCTCTGCCCCTACCCCCGTGCACATGCACTCTCTCACTCTATCTCAAATAAATAAATCTTAAAAAAAAAAAAAAAAGCTATGTTTACACTACACTGTAGTCTATTAAGTATGCAATAGTATTATCTCTAAAAAAATGTACATATCTTAATTTTTTAAAAGATTTTATTTATTTGAGAGAGAGAGAGAGAGAGAGGGACATGAGTTGGGGGAGGGGCAGAGGGAGAGGGAGACTCCCCGCTGAGCAGGGAGCCCAACTCGGGACTCGATCCCAGGACCCAGGGATCATGACCTGAGCTGAAGGCAGACGCCTAACTGACTGAGCCACCCACATGCCCCATACATACCTTAATTTAAAAATACATCAGTGCTAAAAATGCTAACCATCCTCTGAACTTTCAACAAGCTGTAATCACTGATCATAGATCACACCAGCAAATATAATAATGGAAAAGTTTGAAATACTGCAAGAATTATCAAAATGTGACAGACACGAAGTGAGCAAATGCTGTTGGAAAAACAGTACCAATTACCTGCTTGATGCAGGGTTGCCACAAACCTTCAATTGGTAAAAAAACAAAACACAACACAACACAACACAGTATCTACAAAACACAACAGAATGAGATATGCCTGTATGTAGTTCAGACTACTAACTGGCATTATTACTGGCAAATAAGTCTGAATTAAGAAGGTTCTCCTTAAAAAGGGGGGGGGGGAAGATCCTACTAATACTTTTATTTTTATTAATTTTTAAAAAGATTTTATTTATTTATTTGTCAGAGAGAGAGAGGGAACACAGCAGGGGGAGTGGCAGGCAGAGGGAGAGGGAGAAGCAGTCTCCTCACTGAGCAGGGAGCCCGATGCGGGGCTCAATCCCAGGACCCTGGGATCATGACCTGAGCCGAAGGCAGACACTTAACCGACTGAGCCACCCAGGTGTCCCTAAATCATATTTTTAAACACAAAACTGACCCCAACACAGAGCAAGAGAGTAAGCAAACTTTAAAATTCTTTTTTAAAAATTTGGGGCAACTACTCTTCATAAATATCAAGCAACTGCTAAACTTATAAGAATATCTACTCAAAAGCTGAATAAGGGCATTAAAAGATTTTCATTCATTTTTAGAAACTTTTTTGGTAAATTCAGTAAAATGGTTTAACAGAAATTCTAATCTAATAAGGAGAGTTCTTAAGACTGCTTTATTATTTGCTAATTACAAAACCAGGGCTAAAGGGCAGCCCTTCTGAAAACTAGACCATTCTCTACCTGCAGGAAAGGCTGCATTTCAATTTCAGACAGTGGGAACCTATTGTTAAGGAAAGACCTGACCTGATTGTCACTAGGGTTAGATGTTTGCCCTTGTATTTCACTAATTCCCCCTGCTAACATTAGTCCCATTCTGGTGTTTACTGGAGGTTAAGTTGGTTACATATACCAGACCACTTTTGAATAATCCTTCTTCTGTTTTTTTCTTTAAGAAGTTTGGCTCTTCATCTGGTGGTTACTAGAAGTCTTAAAACAGTACCCTATATTGTCAATTAATCATATGTATGGTTCCTAGGTGGCACTGACCAAATGTTTAAATAAGCTGTTCAGTTTGTCTGTGCCAGCCTCCAGTATCAGGGCCCTTAAGAAAGTTGTTCATGTTTATCGTTCCACAGAACTAACTTGATGTCACATTCATTGTACAACTTGCCTGCCAATCTGCTAAAATGTGTATAGATATATTTTTTTTTAAGTAGGTTTATAAATAGATCTTAAAGGCGGGGGGGCACCTGGGTGGCTCAGTTGGTTAAGTATCTGACTCTTGATTTCGGCTTAGATCATGATCTCAGGGTCCTGGGATGGAGCCCCGTGTTGGGCTCTGTGGTCAGCAGGGAGTCTGCTTCTCTCCCTCACTCTTACCCTCTCCCTCTCCCCCGCTCACCTCTCTCCCTTTCTTCTATCTCTCTAAAATACATAAATAAATCTTAAAAAAATAAAGGAGGCTCTATGCCCAACGTGGGGCTTGAACTCATAACCCTAAGATCAAGAGTCACACACTCCAACTGAGCCAGCCAGGCGCCCCATGTATAGATTTTTTGATCAGTCTTCTACTTTATCTTTCAGCTTATTGCCTACAGGTGAGTCAGGTGACAGCTTCGAGTTCTTCCGTACTCCCAGTGAGAAGCTTTGCCTGTACACATAATCTTTCCGAGTAAATCTAATACACCCAGCAATCTTCACGATGATTATCAGTCCACAATATAGAGCTAATTCTGCAGCATAGGCTGTCATCTTCCTGTACACAACCCAGGCAATTACCATTCTCAAAAAACTCCTGCATCGTTAATCCAGGATGCAAAAGAAACACTTAAGGGCACTGAAACCCAACCTACAGCAACATAAGACTTGTGACATGCAGGGAGAGAAAGGCGACAGCTGATCCGCCTGACCACTTCAGAAAGGCTGTGCGACCAGTAAGAGGTGTCCATAAATCCTGGAGCTGGCCACATAGCAACAAAGTCTCTCTACATCACAGTGAGAAAACAGCTAGTCACCTACACAAAATAACACCAGTTTACAGCATAATTTGCAAATACAAAAAACATGACGATATACATATGACACACTAAGATCAAGAGGAAAGAAAGAATTGCAAAAGCATGAATGATGCAGGGTTGGTTTTTGTTTTGTTGCTTCTCCTAAAGTTAACTGTTTAAAAGCTTTGATTATATACTTTAATAATGAAAATGAATCTGGGTTTCACACAAAAGAGTAACTATTAAGCAATACACTCTCAAATATATAATAAATCACTCTGATTAGGCAAAGTCCTTAAACAGTTCTAGGAATGGATGACTTGACAAAAATGTGATCCATGGATTTGCTTTTCTTCCTTCACTAGAAAGCAACTAGCCATTGGTTTTACAAATCTGCATCCGGTATCAAAGTTCAAAAACACATTTTATGTAACTAATGGCTATTGTTTTCACTAATGCTATCAGCATATAAAACAGACTTGATGTAATCAACTGTTTTTGCCCTTTTGCTTTCCAGTTAATAAAGTTTTCTAACACCTTTGTATATTATTTACAAGAACTGTGAAGTATAATACGACCATTAAAACAAGGATAATTCTAAGGTACAACTTGATTGCAAAAGCTAATCCTTTGAACACAAATAAAATATCATACACTAATCAGGTAGTACATTTAAAAATATTCCTTGATATGAAAGGTAAGATATAAGAAACTTAAATAAACTCAAAGAAATGTAAGTATATCTCATTTAGTGAGACCCTGCAGCCAAAATGGAAGCTCTGTAACAGTTAATCCTAGAATTCACTTGAGATAATCAGATGTGAAATTCACACGTAGCCTATTTCTTGTTACACCCCAGACTGTCCTTCTGTGGCTTCTTTGCCATTTCACATTACCCTAAATTGCCTCACCCTCACTCTCTTGGTTTTTGTTTTGCTGAGAATATAGATTCAATCTAAGAAGAATGTCCACGTTTCCATCTCTACATCTACCTACCTGCATCCATGCCCATAAACCCTACCTCTCATTTCAGTCCTACAGAGGCACTATCCGTGCTCCCAGTGAAAACCAACCTCTCCATTTGTGCACAAGATCTTCTCTCTGTCCGGGCGCCTGGGTGGCTCAGTTGGTTAAGTGACTGCCTTCGGCTCAGGTCATGATCCTGGAGTCCCGGGATCGAGTCCCGCGTCGGGCTACCTGCTCAGCAGGGAGTCTGCTTCTCCCTCTCCCGCTCCCCTGTCTTGTGCTCTCTCTCTCTCTCACTCTCTCTCTCAAATAAATAAATAAAATCTTTGAAAAAAAAAAAAAAAAGATCTTCTCTCTGTCCTACTTAAAGACACTGCTCCAGCAATTCTCCCCCTCTCTCTTCTGCGTCATAACATTCTACCTCTTTACCAGATCAGATCATTTCCATCAGCATAAAACATGCTGTATTTCCCCCTTCTTAAGAAGAGATAAACAGGGCGCCTGGGTGGCTCAGTCGGTTAAGCATCTGCCTTCAGCTCAGGTCATGGTCCCAGGGTCCTGGGATCGAGCCCCGCATTGGGCTCCCTGCTCGGCGGGGGCCTGCTTCTCCTCCCACTCCCCCTGCTTGTGTTCCCTCTCTCGCTGTGTCTGTCTCTGTCAAATAAATAAATAAAATCTTTGGGGAAAAAAAAAAAGGAAGAGATAAAACAAAACCCTCTCCTGACCCCATACCCCCCCTTCTATGTTCTTCTTTATGCAAAATTATTCAGTAAAATTGTCTGTAACTACAGATATATATTCTTCTTTTCCCAAGCAGTCCTGAACCCACTGCAAACAGAATTTCTCCCCCTTATCAAAGTCACCAATTACCTTCTTGTTGCTCCATCTAATGGTCAACTCAGTCTTCATCCACTTGACCCATCAGTAGCCCTTGTCATGGTAACATTCATTCTGTGGTGAATCAACCTTTCCTTGGCGTCCAGAATACATATCTTCTGATTTTCTTGCTCCCTTGCTTGCTACTCTTTGCTTATCTCCTCGACCTCTAAATCATGCAGTGTTGCAGGGCTTAGTCCTCAAGGTGTCTTCTCTTCTATACCTACTCATTCTCTTTGTGATTCTGTCCAGGATTGTGTCTTAAAATACTACTGATAGGCTGACAACTTCCAAATTTATACCTCCTGCCCATTCCTCTCCCGTGAACGCCATTTTCTATATACAGCTGATATTTTCCCTATCCCAAACCTGCCCTTCAGTACTTTTCTTCATCCCAGGGAAATGGCAGCTCTTCCCTTCCAGTTACTCTGGTCAAAACCCTTAAGGCCACCCTTGACCTGACTCACATCTTACACTAGACGAATCAACAAAATCCTACCTTCATATATAGCCCAATTTTGACCTCGTTATCACTTCTGTGCCACCATTACAAAGACCTTGACTAAATGAGGTTGTATCTTGTAAAGTTCCTAACACAGTGCCTGGGACAAGAAGCACTTGACTAATAACAATGCCCTTCCTCCCACCAGAGTTTCACATCAGGCTGCAGTCAGAATCACTTAGAAACAGCAGTTCTCAAAGATTCCTGGGGGACCACAGGCCCCTGAGGGCCAATACTATTTTCATATTAATACTAAGATGTTATCTGCCCTTTCCACTCCTATTCCTTCCTGTGTGTACAGCGGAGTTTTCCAGAGGCTACGTGACAGGTAATGATGCCATCACTCCGACCGTTAATGGAATGTGTGCTTGTATAGTCTTGTGTTATCTAAAATTTTCTAAGATAACAACAGCTTTAGGGTACACATATGTTTTTCAGATACTAACTCAGTTTGATCTCCATTCTGTGCTCTTACCAGCTATTATTATTTACACCTGCTATAAATTCCTGTAACTTGAATATTGCCCTACATATCATTAATTACAAATTCTGAAGCTTTGCTTATGCCTCCACAAAAACATAAGCAGTACATTTTGTGGTCTTGTTTTACAATAGTACTTTTCAAATTTTCAAATTTTTCTAAATTTTTAAATTGTTTCTAAAACTGTTACTTTAACAACATTTTATGACTTTAACAATATTTTATTCTCAAATAAAAGAAAATGTATAACTTTTTTATATTTAAGGATGGATCATTTCTTTAAAAAGGAAAGATTAGGAGATTTGATTTCTCAACCCACAGTTGCACCATCCACGTCTAAAGATGCTGAAAATGATGAAACTGACCACTTGTCGGAGTCATGAAAGGGAGGAGTCTACTCCAAGGAAACTGGATGAAACTGTAAATAAGAAACAAAAATATGATGGAAGCCATCTTACCCTTAGCTTTATAGGTGTTAATAATTTATTATTATGTCTTATGCAACTAGGTATTTTTTTTAAGATTTTTAATTTTTAAGTAATCTCTACACCCAATGTATGGCTCAAACTCACAACCCCGAGATCAAGAGTCGCATGCTCTACTGAGTGAGCCAGAGAGGTGCCCCTACAAGTATTTTCTTTCTTGAGCTTCAGGGTTTTTTATTTATTTATTTATTTTATTTTAAAGATTTTATTTATTTATTTGACACAGAGAGAGAGAGCACAAGTAGGCAGAGCAGCAGGCAGAGGGAGAGGGAGAAGCAGGCTCTCCGCTGAGCAGGGAGCCCGATGTGGGGCTCGATCCCAGGACCCTGGGATCATGACCTGAGCCAAAGGCAGCCGCTTAACCGACTGAGCCACCCAGGTGCTCCAAGCTTCAGGGTTTATTTATTTATTTATTTTTTTTAATTTAATTTTTTTTTAAAGATTTTATTTATTCATTTGAGACACAGAGATACAGAGAGAGAGAGAGCATGAGCAGGGAGAGAGGCAGAGGGAGAAGGAGAAGCAGGCTCCCTGCTGAGCCAGGAGCCCGATGTGGGGCTCGATCCCAGGACCCTGGAATCATGACCTGAGCCGAAGGCAGATGCTTAACCATCTGAGCCACTCAGGCACCCCGCTTCAGGTTTTTTTTAAATTTCCTTAAGTAATCTCTACACCCAACATGGGGCTCGAACTCGAGACCCTGAGATCAAGAGTCACATGCTCTACTGACTGAGCCAGCCAGATGCCCCAACAAAAACGTATTTTCTATTATTATTATTGAGGTATCATTCCGAGACTAATCATTCAAAGTTAAAAGAAAAAGAATTGAATATTTTATACACCATCATCAAGTGGGATTTATTCCAGAGATGCGAAGATAGTTCAACATCCATGTATCAATGTAATATACTACACATTAACAAAATAAAAAATAAAAATCATATAATCATCTCAATAGATACAGAAAAAGCACTTGACAAAATTAAAACATCAATTCATAATAAAAACTCTCAACAGGGGGCGCCTGGGTGGCTCAGATGGTTAATTAAGCTACTGCCTTTGGCTCAGGTCATGATCCCAGGGTCCTGGGATCGAGCGTGGCTCCTGGCTCAGTGGGGAGCCTGCTTCTCCCTCTCCCTCTGCCTCTCCCCCTGCTCATGTTCTCTCTCTCTCTGTATCTCTGTGTCTCAAATGAATAAATAAAATCTTAAAAAAAAAAAAACCCTCAACAGAGTGGGTAAAAAGAGGATGTACCTCAACATAATAAAGGCCATATATGACAAGCCCACAGCTAACATCATACTCAAAGGTGAAAAACTGAAAGCTATTCCTCCAAAATTAGGAACAGAACAAAGATGTCCACTCTCACTACTTTTATTCAACACAGTACTGGAAATCCTAGCCAAAGCACCTAGGCAAGAAAAAGAAATAAAAGGCATCCAAGTTGGAAAGGAAAAAGTAAAACTTTGACTATTTGCAGATAACATGATCTTATATATCAGAAAACCCTAAAGATTACACCAAGTTGCAGGATACAAATCCCATATACAAAAATATCAGTTGCATTTCTGTACACTAACAATGAACTATCAGAAAAAGAAATTAAGAAAAAAAAATCCCATTTCCAAATGCATCAAAAAGAATAAAATACCTGGGAATAAATTTAACCAAGGAGGTGAAAGATATATACACTGAAAATTTTAAGACATGAAAGAAACTGAAGACACAAATAAATGGACAGTTATTCCATGCTCATGGATGGAAGATTAATATTGTTAAAACGTTCCATACTACCCAAAGCGATCTACAAATTCAATGCAATCCCTACCAATATTCCAAATGACACTTTTCACAAAAATAAAACAACACTCCTAAAATCTGTATGGAACCACAAAAGACCCTGAAGAGCCAAAGCAATCTTAAGAAGAACAAACCACGCTTCTAATTCCAAACTATATTACCAAGCTATAGTAATCAAGACAGTATGGTACTGGCCTCAAAACAGACACATAGATCAATAGGATAGAATAGAGAGCCCAGAAGTGAACCCATGCATTTATGGTCAGTTAATTTATGACAAAGGAGCCAAAAATCCGTTAACAGGGAAAGGACAGTCTCTTCAATAAATGGTGCTGGAAAAACTTGTACAGCCCCATGCAAAAGAATGAAACTGCACCACTCCTTACATCAGACACAAAAATCAACTCAAAATGAATTAAAGACTTTAATGTGAGACCTGAAATCAGAAAACTCCTAGAAGAAAACACAGGGGGTAAGCTCCTTAACATCAGTCTTGACAATGATTTTTTTTTTTTTTTAAAGATTTTATTTATTTATTTGAGAGAGAGAGACATAGCGAGAGAGGGAACACAAGCAGGGGGAGTAGGAGAGGGAGAAGCAGGCTTCCCCGCGGAGCAGGGAGCCCGATGCGGGGCTCGATCCCAGGACCCTGGGATCACGACCTGAGCCGAAGGCAGACGCTTAACAACTGAGCCACCCAGGCGCCCCTTGACAATGATTTTTTAATTTGACACTAAAGCAAAGGCAACAGGGGCACCTGGCGGGCTCAGCTGGTAGAGCATTCGACTCTTGATCTCAGGGTCATGAGTTCAAGCCCCACATTGGGTGTAGAGCTTACTAGATAGATAGATAGACAGATAGACAGACAGACAGATAGATAAAGTGGGACTGAATCAAACTAAAAAAGCTCCTGCACACAGCAAAGGAAACCATCAATAAAATGAAAAAGCAACCTACCAAATGGGAGAAAATATTTGCAAATTGTATGTCTGATAAGGATAATATTCCAAATATACAAGGAACTCATACAATTCAACAAAAACAGAAAGAAAACAGATCTGATTTAAAAATGGGCAGAAGAGGGGAGCCTGGGTGGCTCAATCAGTTGGGCGTCTGCCTTCGGCTCAGGTCGTGATCCCGAGGTCCTGGGATCAAGCCCTGTAACGGGTTCCCTGCTCAGTGGCGAGTCTGCTTCTCCCTCTTCTTCTGCCCCTGCACCCCCTGCTTATGCACTCTCTCTCAAATAAATAAAAAATCTAAAAAAAAAAAAAATTGGTAGAAGAACCAAAGAAACATTTTTTCAAAGATTACCTATAAATGACAAACAGGTACATGAAAAGATGCTCAACATCATTAACTGTCAGAGAAATACAAATCAAAACCACAATGAGATACCACCTCACAACTGTTAGAATGGCTATCATTAAAATGACAAGAGAAGAGCGCCTGGGTGGCTCAGTCGTTAAGCGTCTGCCTTCGGCTCAGGTCATGATCCCACATCGGGCTCCCTTCTCAGCGGGAAGCCTGCTTCTCCCTCTCCCACTCTCCCTGCTTGTGTTCCCTCTCTGTGTCTCTCTCTATCAAATAAATAAATAAAATCTTTAAAAATAAATAAATAAAAATAAAATGACAAGAGATTAAAAGTGTTGGATGTGGAAAAAATGGAACCTTCGTATGCTGCTGATGAGAATGTAAATTGGTTCAGCCACTACGGAAAACAGTATGGTGGTTTCTCAAAAAATTAAAAATAGAACTGCCATATGATCTATCAATCCCACTTCTAGGTATATATCCCAAGGAAACAAAATCATATCTCAAATAGGTATCTGCATGTCCATATTCACTGCAGCATTATTTACAACAGCCAAGACATGGGAACAACCTAAGTGTCCATCAGATGGATGAATGGATAAAGAAAATGTGACACACACAGAGGAATATTATTCAGCCAAAGAAAAGGGAAACCTGCCACTTGCAACATGGATGGACCCTGAAGGCACTGTGCTTTGTGGAATAAGTCAAAAACAAATACTATATGATCTCGCTCACATGTGGAACCTAAAAAAACTAAGCTCACAGAAACAGAGAACAGATAGGTGGCGGCTGGCAGAGGTGGGTGTGGGGGGCTAAAAAAAGTCAAAAGCTACAAACTTTCAGTTACAAGATAAGTAAGTTCTGGGGATGTAATGTACAGCATGGGGACTATAGTTAACAATACTCTATTGTATAGTTATTTGAAAGTTGCTAAGAAAGTAAATCTTAAAAGTTCTCAACACCAGAAGAAAAAAGATTTGTAACTATGTTACAGTGGAGAAACCAGACAGACCTCACCTTAACCGAACAATCAAGGTTAACATCACCAGTAATAAGATACATTGACATCATGTACCTTTTGATATGATGCACTGACAAGGACACATCACTTCTGTGATATTATCGCCAAAAATGCATGACCTCAATCTAACCATGAGAAACCATGAGACCCACATTAAGGAACATTCTACTAAATAATTCACTACATATTCTGTGTGAGACTCAATTTTCTTCAGATACTTCAAAACAACATATCAAAAGACACAGAATCTGTATTGAATAGCAGATAAGAAAACCCAGCTATCAATTATCTAAGGATATTTGGAGATTTGTAAATTTAGGAGATTTGTAAAAAGTGCAAAATACCACCACTCTTCACTAAATCTCATACGTGCTTCTTATGAATGAGGACTGGGGAAAGACGGTGGCAAATGGAGGGTGGTAATTCTTTAAGATGGTTGGCGGTCATATTTTTAAAAATGTGTACTTCTTGAGACTAGAGAAAGATAAAACAGTCATTACTGTGGTTGCCAATATTACCTTCTTATGTGATTTAACAATGTCATTTACAACAAGAGAGGAACATTTAAGTAAATGCTTTCATCCATTCAATGGGCACATAGCCATTAGAATGTTTATGCTGAGTTCAGATTAGGGGAAAAAAATGTTTATAATACGTGAAAAACCAGTTTATAAAATTGTATTTATTAAATCAGTCACAATGTTGTAAAACCCAAAAACCATAATGATTAAAGAACTTCCTCTGTACGTTTTGGAAGAAATGATTTGGAGGTTACTTATCCTCCCAACAACTGTGAACCTGCTATGTATAAAGCACCATGCAAGCACCAGGGAAGGTGAACTCCGAGCAGGGGAGACACATTAGAACTCTGGTAACTTACCATCTAGTGGGTTCAAAAGAGGGGATGTTTTCCAAATTCACTACAGTGACCATGAAATAGCTTTATAATGGAAGGAAGACTAATAAAACTGCCTTCAAAAATAAGCCTCTGGCATTCAAACTTTGCCCAAAATATCCATGTTTCTGATAAATTCAGCTTTCTTCCCACAACACACATGTGCTGGCTCTGGGATGCGTGATCAGCCGCAGCCAACGGTGACAATAAGCAATAGATGCTGCTCAAGTCAGTATCGACTATACTTCTATAATTGTATCACGGCCTCTCATTCCACCTGCTTTGTTTTGTTTTCAATGCTGGCGCTGGGAGTCAGCTTTAGAAATGTATTTTTATTCAACTTTCTTCCTTTCCACTTATTTAACTCCTTCTTGTGGATCTGCCAGGAAAAAAAAAAACTGTTCTTTTCTACCTGCGTATGCATTATTTTACCAGAAATAGCACAGTAAACAGATGTGAACACCTTTTTGGTTTCAGTTCCCTTATCTCACTGAAATGGCTGGATAGATTTTGTCTAGGGTTACTTCCAGGTTTACAAATTTGATTCAAGATTCTATAACCTCAGGTCTTACCTCCTTCCATAAAGCCCTTTCAAAGTACACTCACACTGCCCCATTTATTGCATTTAAATCCTTTTTAAAGTTTATTCCATTAAATTTTTTCTTTCCCACTTCCTATGTTTTTGGATCCCATGCCACACTGACGTCTATCTTGATGCAGCTGTGTTAGGCCATTATGATCAGGATCTGATGTGATTTTTTTAAGGTCTGCATAATCTCTATTAACATAGTGGCAGCAAACTCCTACTCACCCTTCAACACCCAGATTTACTCCTTTCCCACTATTTCCAACTTTCCTATTCAGCATTAGTCATTCCATTCCTTAAGCATTCTGGGCAGGGTTCTTTCACAACACTTTTTTTTTTTCTTTTTTTTTTCACAACACTTCTCTCACTGAATTGTAATTATTTGTTGACCACTGGGATTCCTTCAGTGTTCCTGTCTTAGTACCACTGGCTAACAATTCTTGGGTACTCAATACGTACCTGGGAAAGACTTTATCTTCCCTCATTCAAGTTTCATAGAACTTCATAAATTAGGTGCCATTTTTTCCCACTTTACAGATGAAAAAATTCACTCTCGGTTAGTTTCCCACTCCCCTGACCTTATATAATGCTCCTGAATCAGTCCCCAACCTTGAAACATTTCCTGTTTCCTTTCCCCTCTCCAGCTCCTACATGCAAAGGGATAGGGAAATACAGAAAATGTAAACACTATAAATTCTATCCTCTCTTTTGAAGATGGAATTTAAGTTTCCACAGTTCTAAAACCGTCTTTCCTGCTTAAAGTTCATCCTCCGTGGTGCTCTACACACAGTAGGCCCACAACTGCTTGTGAGGATACAGACCATTCAACCTCCAACCTTACAAAACTATCCTTTGGATCCCAACCATACTAGTCTGCCACACTTTTTCTTGCCTCTGAAATTCCTATGACCAAACCACTTTCAGTATATATATCTTTTACTTCTCAGAAAGATGGTGCCACCTGGAAGGAGTTTTCTCAAATTCACATCAATATAAATCGGGCTCTAGGTTTTTTCTTTTATCTACCCTCCGATCTCAGATGAAAATGTACTTCTTTCCTAAAAACCTGTCCTAATCAACCCACATCCAAGCTGGATCGCCTTCTATACATACCCGTTCCCCTCCTTCCTACCTACCTACATCCTATCCTTTCCTAAAGCACAAGATTGACGACTTCAGTGTTTTGTCTCCAACATGAAGTCTCTCCAAAGCACAGCCTCTACACTTTTTCTAATTGTTCCACGTACTTTAAGTCCTGTCTCTTCCATTTTTCTATCTGCCCCCACATAAAACAAATAGCTGCTTGTTCAACTGCACTGAAATGACTGAAGGAAATTAAATTAACCAATTTAGAAAAGCATTCTTCCCAGAGACTAGGAAACACATCCTCAGTTTTAAAAATCATCACTGCATCTAGATTAGTAAGGACTCAATAAATTCTTGTTGACCAAGATGGAACTTGGAGACTATAATGTGTATTTTAAGAAACATCCTATAGTTTTCATAAACTTACATTATTAAAAAACATTTTAGGGGGCACTAAATAGCTGGCTCAGTCCGTGGAGCATGCAACTCTTAATCTTGGGGTCGCGAGTTCAAGCCCCATGTTGGGGGCAGAGATTACTTAAAAATTTTTTAAAAACACATTTTTTAAAATCTGGTCCTTGATATCCACAAGGTTTAAAATATTTAAAAATTCACACACTCTCAAATATTCTTTAGGACAATTCTAAAATGAGAAACTATAAGCATCGAGCGTAGAGAGGGTATGACGATGCTGGTAAACATTTCATAAAAATACCAGCGTTTAGGCCAGTGTTAGTTACACTTGCTCTAATTTGACTGGATTATTCTTTGGCCATTTAAAATCAATTTTACAAACTCTAGCAAAAATAAATTTTTACCATAAAAAATGGAAAAATGTTAAAGCCTCCACCATGAATAAAATGAAAAAGCTCTCCCAGGGAAAAAAAAACAGAGGCTCCTCAGTGATTCAGTTAAGTGTCTGCCTCCAGCTCAGGTCATAATCTCAGGGTCCTGGGATTGAGCCCCAAGGGAGCCTGCTTCTCCCTATTCCTCTGCCCCTCTCCCACTGCTCATGCTCGTGCTCTCTCTCTCACTGGCTCTCTCTCTCAAATAAATAAAATCTTTAATAAAAAAAGAAAAAGAAATTAATAAAAATTTGGACTCTGCACATACATTTCCTCTGGTACACTGCATTAGTGAGGAGGTTACCTTAAAAACTACCCAGGAGGTGCATTAGACAGGGCTCAAACCAAGTCTGGCCATCTGTAGTCAAAGGGACTGTACTGAAAGAAATATCAAAGGCTCAAAATAGTGGGGTGGCAAGGACTAAAAGGCCAGGCTTGGAAGATATGCCCACACCACGGCACGCCAGGGCTGGGAGCAAAAGCCTGGATCTAAAACACAAACATCTGGTAAGCACATAGCCACTGCCCTCCCCCTACCTTCCCCCCAACCTCCTCAGGACTGGAAGCACTGAGCCACAACTAATGGAGCCTGAGTCCTGCATCCACACAGGCACACCAGAGAATGGGCACACACACTGTGCCCATTCAGTTCTTGGGATGGGAGGGTGGGCCCTCCCTCCTCTCCAAAGGAGGATTTCTCCAAAAAGAAGAGAAGAATGCTCTGAGGAAAGAGGAGCTGACCAGAAACCCTAGAAATAACAAGCATTTATCCTTCTCCTCAAAGACAGGCACCCACTTGCAAAGTCACTCACAGAATGACTCTACATTCTATTCTCTGATTTTCTGCCAGAAAAATCAATCGTTCCGTACACTCTATATCTCTGCACCATGGCCCACAAACTCTTCTCCAGAGGCTCTAATGCATATGCTACTGCCTCGGCTGCCCTTGGCCTCTTTGCCCAGTCAGACCCTCCCCCAAGTCCCTTGATCAAGTCCTCTGCCAAGTCCTTCCCAGACACGCACCTTATTAAACCAAAGAATTCATCTCCTCATTTCTTTCTCCCACAGCACTGTGTTTCTAGTTTAAAAAAATTTTAAGTTTTATTATAAAATCAAGCTACAGGGATTATTTTAAATAAAATTCAAGGTATTAAAATAAATTGGTTTTCTTTTATGCATTTAAAATATTTTCTTAGACATGCCATAAAGTATGAGTTTTTAATGGTACAAAGTATTAATATCATGAAATAAAAAGTAAGTTTATTTTTGAAGGATTTTCCTGGTTCCGGTGGCAGCTCCAAAGTTCCAAACTAGTAGGGTTCTCTGTTGAGCTTCTCGTTTTCAAGTCCTGGGGGATGAGAAGTGTCTTTATTCCTCTCCCAGACATTGGTTTGGTTGGACCCTCTTAATTTCTCTTTCTCCAAGTACAGATTTGGGACAGAGTGGGGGAGGCAGGCTGAGGACAAGAGCTTTCTTTATCCAGAGAAAGGCTTCTCTTTCTCTTTTCTCTGTCAGGCTTGGACATTTGCCTAAATGATGGTAGGTGCTCCATAAATGACGATCTGAGGAAAGGAGAAGGAAAGATCGTGGACTGCTGAACAGCGCCATGCTCATACGAACAGGGCCCAGCATCACCAAGTACTCTGCCCTGTCTGGTACCTCTCCTAACACTAAAACTGTCATAAAAGATGAAACCAGAGAATCACTGAAGTACTCTATTTTAAGACCTACTTCAAATTATCACACTATACTGCAACTGCTGGCTTATCATCTCCACTGCTGACTGTAAGCAACATGAAAGCAGGGACTGTGTCCGCCTCATTCACTGGAACGCAGCACAGTATCCACTCTCAAGAAGCACAAACTGATTTAATTAACAAATGCAAACTGGCGCTCACAAATTCCCATAACCTTCTTCCCACCACAATTCACTACACAAGCCCAGGTTGCAATGAAGTTAGAAATTGTCTTTTTCTTAGCTTTATATTTACATGGCTGACACCAAATGTTAACTTGGGCCAGGCACTGGGCTAAGTGTTCTATATGTTAAGTGATTTCACTTAGTCCTCCAACGATACAATAACATAGGGAGGTATTATTATTGTTACAAGTGAGAAGATGAGGCGAAGAGATGTAAAGTAATTTGCTCAAGATCACCAGACTAGTGAGTGTACTTAAGAGCCAGGGCTCCAACCCAGGTGTGTCTGACTCCAGGGCCTAAGCTCTTAAACACTACAGACATCGAAACTCAAACGCCACTCTATGGGGCCTGGGCAGGGGGCACAAGTGTGTGAAATCAGTCAGAATCTTCTGACACTGACTTGTCACGTGTCTAAAGGAAAGAGAAGAAGGAATATTTTCAAATATGTACTCCCTATTTTTCTTGAAATTTACAAAGGTACAAGAAATATTTGACCTTTCTCTTAACTCTACCTTCAGAAGGCAGTAACACCTCAGCCACCACAATAAATGTTAGCTGTCACTGGGCCTCGATATCAAGGGGACCACAGGGAGTGGTAAGGATGGTGGCCCACTGAAGAGAGGTGGGCAGTCCAAAGGGTGGCCGCCACTCAGTTCTGGCCACAGTCATCACATAGGAAAGCTGGCCCAGATCTTCTGATTTTTCAAGAGAAACCTAAAGACCAGATTCCTTATTTGAAAATTTTCAAATTAAAATGTTGGAAACTAATTTTTTTAAAGATTTTATTTATTTATTTGACAGAGAGAGAGCACAAGTAGGCAGAGCAGCAGGCAGAGGGAGAGGGAGAGGGAGAAACAGGCTCCCCGCTGAGCAGGGAGCCCAACGTGGGGCTCAATCCCAGGACCCTGGGATCATGACCTGAGCCGAAGGCAGCCGCTTAACCGACTGAGCCACCCAGGCGCCCCTGTTGCCAACTAATTTTTAAAAACTGTTTAATCATCTTGCATCCCAAACACAGCCATGAGCCATCAGCATGTGGTCCTCACGACACTTCAGGGCAAACAGGATTCCAAAGGCCTCTGACTTTTCATGAGGTCACCTACATGGCCCAATGTCCTCCACCTGGAATTTTCTCCGTCAGCTACCCAAATCTAACCAAGACATTTAGGTGTGGCCCTACAAACCCCATAAAACTGTCCCAGACACTCCAGCTCATCTTCACAGACTCCTCCAAATTCACAATAAACACTACCCTCCATCGCTTCTTTAATTAGCTTATATTTTTCATTCTACACTGCATCCTGCCAAGAGCTCACAGCTAGCTCCTCAGGAGCTCACATCCTATTCTACACATCTTAACCTCCTCAGTTTGGAGTGTTCTTTATATATACACAACTACTTTCATAATAAAAAAAAAACAAAAATTCCTTTTTGGAAAAAAAAAATCACTCATGGTGTCTGACAGGATGACCCCAAGCTATGTCCTTATTAAATGTTGAATCTTTGAAAATACCATAGAAATATAATTATTACACACAGAAACTCTCTGGATTATTTTTCTAACTCATTTTACCAATAAAATCTAAAAGTTTCATCTTATTATTATTAAAGGCAGTCTATCCAAACTGCAAAACCTCCCAGGAAAACAATCAGTGCTGCAGCGAGAGGTGTAAAGGCCCTGAGTCAGGGCTCAGCACAGTTAGTAAGTGATGGCTGAATAGAAGTTTAACAACCAAGTCATTTCTGCAAAGAGGAAAAAAATGAAACATTAAATAATTAAAGTTCCAGTTACTCAAAATATGTTAATTCAAGCTACTCACATATACAAAGTGTTCTATAAAAGCACGTATCTTCCCTTGAAGAAGTTTACTAGGATTCCTGAATATTCAAAGAAAAATCACTATCCTTCCTCTTTTTTTTTTTTAAGATTTTATTTATTTATTTGAAGAGAGCGAGAGCAGGAACACAAGCAGGGGGAGTGGGAGAGGGTGAAGCCGGCTTCCCGCTGAGCAGGGAGCCCAACGTGGGGCTCGATCCCAGGACCCCGGGTTCATGACCCGAGCCGAAGGCAGACGCTTAACAACTGAGCCACCCAGGCGCCCCCTTCCTTTTATTTTTTAAGTAATCTTTATACCCCTACACCCAATGGGGGGGCTTAAACTCACGATCCCAAGATCAAGAGTCGACCCCAAGATCAAGAGTTGCATGCTCTACTGACTGAGCCAGCCAGGTGCCCTTCCAGGCAGTTCTTTAAAAGGACTTTACTGTTTATGAATGAAGAGAACTAAGTGTATACAAAGAAAGTCTATTTAAGGGATCATTTCTTTTGTATGTTTTTAATAGTCTTGTCTTCTCTATAAGTTTGTTTCTACTTGCTTTAGATTTAAGTTTTTAATGTTTTTGTAATAATTTTCTTTACATGGAGTAGAAATTCACTCTATCTCCTTTTGGAAATGCTCACAAAATACGCAGATGTAAGATAATGTTTTATGATAATCAAGTTATTAACTTCTCATCTCGAAAAAGAGTTAAGAACACTACATCAAAAACTAATGATGTACTTGGGCGCCTGGGTGGCTCAGTTGGTTAAGCGTCTGCCTTCGGCTCAGGTCATGATCCCAGGGTCCTGGGATCGAGTTCCGCATCGGGCTCCCTGCTCAGCGGGGAGTCTGCTTCTCCCTCTGCCTGCCGCTCCCCCTGCTTGTGCTCTCTCTCTCTGTGTCAAATAAATAAATAAAATCTTAAAAAAAAAACAAAAAACTAATGATGTACTATATGTTCGCTAATTAAACATAATAATAAAAAAATAAATAAAAATAACCAAATACTTATTAAAAGAATCAATGTTGGAAAAAAGAAAAAGAAGAATTTAAAAGTGTCCTAAACTAAGAATTTTCTTTTTTAAAGATTTTATTTATGTATTTGACAGAGAGAGAGAGCATCAGTAGGCAGAACGGCAGGCAGAGGGAGAGGGAGAAGCAGGCTCCCCGCTGAGCAGGGAGCCCGATGCGGGACTCGATCCCAGAGCCCTGGGATCATGACCTGAGCCGAAGGCAGATGCTTAACCGACTGAGCCACCCAGCGCCCCCTAAACTAAGAATTTTTTAAAGTATATTTGGATAAAGCCCACAAAAGGCATGATCTTCCCTGCCTGGGATGCGTAACCAGATTTGCACACAGTCCACTTCTAGTTAACTGAGCAAAGAAAACAGCAGCAGCACACACGATATAAATGATAAAATGTCAAAAACAGAAAAAAAAACCACTCATATTTGCTTTGCAAATATTTTGGTGCTCACATTTGAATATGGCTGAATCGTTCTAGTAATTCTTTTCTATTTTATAAATAAGAAGGTTGCACTGTGATGATCTTCCTCAGTCAAGTTTCCCATACCCAGCTCTGGGTTTGCATTTAAGGGGACTGGTGCGAGGAGATAGAAAAGAAGGTTAAGGCACAGTCTGTGAGAAGGAAAAATCTCCATTTTCTTCCTTCTTGAAAAGGGGAAAACCCAGTTCTCCCCTATTGTGTTTCTTTCCTGAACGTCTCTTTCACTACTCACAAAAGCACACTTCACTTTTGATACTTCTGGTCACAGAATGTGTGGGGTTCCCCTACACCAAGCAGGTCTCTGCAACACCAGCTGGGTGTCCTACAATTAACTTGATTCTGGCACTATCTCTATAGCTCAGATCCCGCAGGTTAAGAGCTCAGTCCCACAAGTCCACCACCACCCTTTCCGATGCCAGTCGCAAGCCTCCATTATCACCAATGCTTCCAACCAACTGGCTACAGATCAGAGGTTCCAACAGCCCCCTCCGTGGGTTCAGTTAATTTGCCAGAGTAGCTCACAGAACTTAGAGAAACATTTCATATGTTTACCAGTTTATTAAAGAATATGGTAAAGGATACAGATGAAGAGCCAGATAAAGAGATGCATAGGGCAAGGAGCTTCTGGCCCCATGCAGGTGGGATGTGTTACCCGCCTGATGTGAATGTGCTCACCAACCTGGAAATTCTCTGAACCCTGTACTATTGGGATTTTTATGAAGACTTCATCACCTACGAATGATGGATCATTAACTCCATTTTCAGCCCTTCTCCCTTCTCAAGGCAATGGGGAGCAGGACTGAAAATTCCAAGCTTCTAATCATGGCTTGGTCTTTCTAGTGACTGGCCAGGAGCCATCCAGGAACCCACCCAGAGTTGCCTCATTAGAACAAAAGACATTGCTATCACCCAGAAAATTACAAGAGTTTCAGGAGCCCTGGTTCAGGAGTAGAAGACAAAGACCAATATTAGAACAAGAGATATTCTTATCACTTAGGACATCACAAGAGTATTGGGAGCTCTGTGCCAGGAACCAGGGCGAGACCAATACATGCCTTCTATTATCTCACAGTCCCTCAGGAAGAGCTGAAAAGCCACAATTCCACTCAGAATTCTACCTACTCCCCATTCCACAGCTGGGGACAAAAGCATATAGCTAAAGTGAACAGCCTCCTACCAGTACTAGGAAGGTATTTTGGCTTAAAAGGTCAACTCTGAGTAGTCTAAACAATGAGAGTTTAGAAACTGGCAAGCCCAGTCTGACCCGGACAACTGCTAAGCTGCTTCTCAGGGGCTTGAAGGCCAGTCAGACAAGCAGCTGCCACATCACAGCACCGTCCTGACACACACAGCCCTCTGCCAGCACTGATGCTACGCCCGCAAGCACGCACGCCCCTCCATTCCCAGCAGCTCCCCATTCTAGAAGGATCCCTGGCACTTCAGGTTACGGAACCTCAATAAAACTAGTAAGTGCTGAAAAACCACAGGCATTCAAGCGGCCTGGGTTCAAATATATTTCTAAGAAAAACTAGCAAACCTCTGTTCTATTAAACAAAAATATCCCCCAATCTTTCATTTGCAATGCACTGCTGTCTTATCTTTTATAAGCTAACTACCTGACTCTTTCGTTCCATATCCTTTGTACCTTTTGATTTTTGTACTCTGTACATATATATTACCTATTCAAAGTAGCCTTTCTGACTAAATTACCCTAGGAAAGTGTAAAGAAACTTTAGGGTCTTTTCTTTGGGTCCTTTCAGATTTATCTCTTAAAAAGATGACAGAACAGGAGCGCCTGGGTGGCTCAGTCGTTAAGCGGCTGCCTTTGGCTCAGGTCATGATCCCAGGTACCTGTGATCGAGCCCCACCCACATCAGGCTCTCTGCTCAGCAGGAGGCCTGCTTCTCCCTCTCCCACTCCCCCTGCTTGTGTTCCCTCTCTCCCTGTCAAAATAAATAAATAAAATCGTAAAAAAAAAAAAAAAAAAAAAAAAGATGACAGAACAGTATTTTCACCTCCACTTGTACATTTCTCAAGCACAACTTTTTCTAATCAACCGTCACCATCACGTCTACTCCTCACATACAAGGGAAAGAAGGTGGTTTCATGGGATGTTACTGGTTTGTTTGCTGGGTTGCTATAAGTGACAGAGGCAGGGCAGAGTAAAGGAGAACCAGGAAAACTGGAAAAGTAACGAAGCCCCACGGGAAATGGTGGCCTCCCACCTCTGCAACATCTCCCACCCTCTCCTCCCCTTGGCCTTCGGCCGCTCTGGCCAGCTTCCTGCTTTTCCCCCTTGCCAAATTCATTCCCACTTGGGGCCTCTGTAATTGCTCTTCCCTCCGTCTTGCTGTTCAGAGACTACCTGATCCCAATTTGCCAACACCCCTACCACCACTTAGTCCCATCATACATTCATTTCCGGCCCAGCACCACCACCACTGCCTAAAATCATCAAGTTCACTAATAGTTTTGCTCATTTACTGTCTCCCTGCATCTGTTATCAGAAGTTTCACAAGAGCAAGAGCTTCCATTCTGCCTTGTTTCACCACTGCATTCCAAGAACAGTGTCTGGCCTAGAAGCAGGCACTCAGTAAAAGTTTGTACAACAAATGAGTAAACGAACAAACGACTCTAAGAATGAACATTTTTCGGGGCGTCTGGGTGGCTCAATCAGCTAAGCATCTGACTCTTGATTTCGGCTCAGGTCATGATCTCAGGGTTGTGGGATTGAGCCCCGAGTAGGGTTCCTCATGCAGCATGGAGCCTGCTTGAGATTCTCTCTCTCCCTCTGCCTCTGCCCCTCTCCCTGTCTGTGCTCACACACCGTCTCTCTCGAAATAAATAAAATCTTTAAAAGAAAAAAAAAACAACTACGAACATTTTTCCTTACTCAAAGGCTTATTAGTAAGCTAGGCAGCAAGGGTTTCAAGAAGACTGGGAAAAAGGCTGTGGGCATTCTTGAGCGCTTCCATGTCACTTTAGGACAGAAATTCTCAAACTGGATTTAAGGAAGTCTTCTTGGGTATAGAGAGGATGTTACTCAGCAAGTTGACTTTGACTGCATATGTTTTATTACTAAATTTTAAAGTTTGGGGACTTTATTTCTAAATTCAATTCCTTATTCTTCTTTTATCCGCATATTATCTTCTTTGCCTATGAAGGTTCTTTCGTTCTGCTTCATACCTTAACCACCATAAATCAAATGCTTCAAGACTCGGCACTCACAAACCTTACATCATGTCTCTTTCACTTTGACCTAGATAAAGTACAAAATGATGATGACAGAAAAATTTTATGACCATCCCTATCAACCTTCATTTGCAACTGATTACTACTAACTAAACTTTGGAATCCAGATTTGATATACATTGTTGGCTATGAACCACTATCAACAAGTCATTAAAACAGTATCTACTACTTGATTGCAGTTTGTTGACATATTTATTTACTTACTAATAAAAGGTTCCAGGCTATCAGCAAAATGAAAATCCTTTTTCCTCAGGTACTACATCACTAGGGTTGAGAATCAGTACATTATATCAACTACCCAACACCAATCCTGCAAGATGGCACAGACTCACAAGTTCAACATCTGAAAGAAATCCTAAGTGCCCTATCATGGGAAGATCCATTGAGATTCAGAAAAGATTTACAACCAATTACACATACACTCCCATTGGGCTGATACTCAACATTATCAGACACCCTGTCACTAAGACACTGGAAATAAGAGCTAGAACACTTCCCTGAAACATTTTTATCAACACATTATTGGTAGACACTAGCATTCAGTATATTTTGGGTATTTTCAATTCCTCTACTAGACTGTAAGCTTCTTAAAAGCAGGGACAAAGTGTTCATTCATTCATTCACACAGTCAACAAACAGCATTGAGCATATACTATGTTCTAAGCACCAAGGATACAGGAGTGCATAAAACAGACAAAAATTTCTATCCTCATAAACTAGCTGCATTCTAGTGAGAGGAACAGAAACAAATAAGTACATAACATGGTCTTGGTGGTGATATGTGCTGCCCAGAAAGAAGCCCAGGAGACACAGGGACAATGTACTGGTGTTATTTTCTATAGCATGATCATTAAAGAGCTGTCTGATGAAGTGAAAACTAAGCCTTAAAAGACCTAAAGTAAGGGAGCAAGGCATGCAGATAATATGGGGGAGAAACAGCACAGAGGCCAGTGAGGCTGGAAGAGAGGGATGAGTAAGAGGGAGAGTAGTAAGAGATGAGGTCAGAGCCATGGCAGGGACCCAAACATCCAGAGCCTAGGGGGTCATGATTAAGATGTTAGATTCACTGAGACAGAATACCACTGGAGCAGAGAAGTGACATGATCTGACATCTATGTTGGAAGAATCACTCCAGCAGCTGTGTGGTAGACAAGACTAGAGGAGCGAGGGTTAGAAGCAGTTAGGAAGACCAGTTAGGAAGATTCAGCAGTAGTCCAGGCAAGAGGTAATAATGGGTTAGGCTAGAAGAACACAGTAGAGGTTGAAGTGAGGTTAGGCAGGATCTGCTGTCAGATTATTGTGGGTATGAGAAAGGAGAAGTCAAGGATGGCTCCAAGGTTTCTAACCTGAGCAACTGGTAGCATAGAGATTTCCTTTACTGAAAGGCTCAACTGTAGGAGAAGCAGGTTTCTGTTGCTGTTTGCTTTTTGGTGGATGGAATCAAGAATTCAGTTTGGGGGGGCGCCTAGGTGGCTCAGTCGTTAAGCGTCTGCCTTCGGCTCAGGTCATGGTCCCAGGGTCCTGGGATCGAGCCCCACATCGGGCTCCCTGCTCAGCAGGAAGCCTGCTTCTCCCTCTCCCACTCCCCCTGCTTGTGTTGCCTCTCTCGCTGTGTCTCTCTCTGTCAAACAAATAAAATCTTTAAAAAAAAAAAAAAAAGAATTCAGTTTGGGTATTTTAAGTTTGAGATGCCTATCTGATATCCAAATGGAAACACTGAGTAGATTGCAGTATATTCAAGTCTTGATTTCAGGAGAGAAATTAGGGCTAAAAATAGACAGTTGAAAGTAATCAGTATAAATATGGTATTTAAAGAGGGGACCAAATGAGATCATGTGTGTGAGCGTGTGTTGGGGTGAGGGAGTAGTTCAAAGATTGTGTCCTTGCGCACGGCAATGAAAGAATTCAGGAAAATGAGGAGGAACACAATACTAAGAAGGAACAACCAGAAAGAAAGGGAAGAACTAGAAAGATGTCCTAGAAGCAAGGTAAAGAAAGGAATGTAAGGAATGATGAGGTAACAAGGATTCAGGACTGGCCACTGGATTTGTTAACTTGTTATCTTGAAGACTGGCTCCAGCAGAATCACAGAAGAGTGCCCGAATGGAATGAGTTCAAGAGAAACTGGAAGAGGGAAAATGGAAACAGCAAGTACAGAAATATTTTTCTGTGAAGGGGAAGAGAGAAATGGGATAGTAGCTGGAGGGAACATGGGGCAAGGGAGCATTTCTTTTAAGATGGGAAATACTTTAGCCTGTTTGCCCTGGGAACGATAAAGTAGAGAAGGAAAGGCAAAGAAGCAGGAAAGACCGGACACTCACAGGAGTGAGGCTGCTGGGCGGGCAGGAAGGGATGGACACAGATACACAGCAGGCAGACAGCTTGACTTTATGAAGGACCACAGATTTATTTACCTGTGTATTCCCAGGATCTTGTACAGAGACTAGTCCATAATAGGGCTCTCAAAAAATGAATAAACTAATGTATTCTTGAACTAGGGCTCTTCCTTTTTGTACTAGGCTATGAAGAAAAATAGAGATTGCTTCACACAAAGTAGATATGCAATACCATTATTTACTGAGACATGAGAATCACTCAAGAGCAAAAAAAAAAAAAGGTCAGGGCAAAGAATGGAAAAGAAGGAGACTGCAGGGGCGCCTGGGTGGTTCAATCGTTAAGCCTCTGCCTTCGGCTCAGGTCATGATCCCAGGGTCCTGGGATTGGGCCCCACGTCGGGCTCCTCGCTCAGTGGGAAGCCTGCTTCTTCCTCTCCCACTCCCCCTGCTTGTGTTCCCTCTCTTGCTGTGTCTCTCTTTGTCAAATAAGTAAATAAAAAATCTTTTAAAAAGAAGGAGACTGCAGTTTGATTTCAGACCAGAATTCACATCTCAGGATGTAGCCAGAAAAGGAGATAATATAAGAAATGTCTAACTGACTAACCAGTATTATTAGGTAGGCACAAGGGAAACCACACACCCCGAGAAGGAAAGACTGAGAGAAGTGACTGGATCAATGCACCCACCATGATCTTAGAGCAATGTAATACTGGACAATGACCAAGTTATGTTACGAAAAGACTCTCCAACCAGCCTGGGATCTACTGGAAGCTCTTCGTCATGGTTATGGCCTCTGGGATTGCCACCTGTGCTTTTACTCCCCTCTCTAGAGCCCAGGGGAAGGTGCGGTCTGCAGTGACGTCCTTCCACCTGCTCCTCTGGGACATTTTTACTGACAAACACTCAGGCCACCAGAGTCGTTGCCCACTGAGGATCTTCAATGTCAATCATCTCCCCACCCAACCCCGTGAGCTCAAGGAGCTGAGAAAATGAGAAGCAGCAGTCCCTTGCGAAGAGATGGAAAAGCTCAACAAACCAACCTAAGACCCTTAAGGACACTTTTGTCCTTTCTTTTTAAAAGTAGTTCTAATACACAGGGAAATCTGAGACAATCCTATCAGTACTCATTTTTTACCTTGAGTAAAAACAGATCCTAGGCACAGCTTTAATTCCGAAGCACTAAGCACTGCGACATCATCTGGTATACAACCTATGTCACTGGTCTTTCTAAAAGAGTATTTCACACTGCTAGACATTTCAACCATCTAAAACGCCTGTTACACTCCCCCACTCCACTCTGGGGAGGGTAGAAGAGTACAAGCAAGCCCACCTCTAGTATACTTCACTTCCTGTCCCATCACAGAGGCTCCAAAAAAGAGAAAAGAGGGAAAAATCTCAAATGGAAGTGCATCCAGAGAGCCAAAGTTGAATAATATGACAAAGGTAAGTGTCATATTACCCAATCTTACTCAAGAAACCAGTTTCAGTCTTCTGTACTGTTTATGATAAAATGTTAATTGGAAGATAGAGCAGATTAAAAATACAAATGTATATTTATTTGCTAATCCTTGTTTGTAGGTCCAAGATCTTGTCTTGAGTATAGGTCTATTGTTGAATGCTGAGTTGTCTTTCATATACCACACCCATCATGCATGACCTATGTTTTCCAGTTCAGGGTTTTTTTGTTTGTTTTTAAAAAATTATTCATTTGAGAGAGAGAGAGAAAGCACATGCGTGCACATGTGCAAGCAGGAGGAGGGGAACGGAGAGAGGGAGGGGGAGAGAACCTCCAGCAGACTCCCTGCCAAATGTGGAGCCCAATGCAGGGTTCAATCCCACAAACCCTGGATCATGACCTGAGCCTAAACCAAGAGCCGAACACTTAACCGACTGAGCCACCCAGGCGTCCCTCCAGTTCAGGTTTCTATAAAGAAAAACAAAAACCTGAGAACACTTTATCTATGTGCAGAGTCTTTCTAAACTTTTAAGACTCCCTCTTCATCTTTTGCTTATCCATATAATTGAGCAGTAATTTCTTTTAAAGATTATTTTATTTATTTGACAGAGAGAGAGAGAAACAGCTAGAGAGGGAACACAAGCAGGGGGAGTGGGAGAGGGAGAAGCAGGCTTCCTGCTGAGCAGGGAGCCCGATGTGGGGCTCGATCCCAGGACCCTGGGATCATGACCTGAGCCGAAGGCAGACACTTAACGACTGAGCCACCCAGGCCCCCCGAGCAGTAATTTCTTTTAATGACTTGAATTATTGAGTCATTCCAAAGCATTTAGAATACTTCTCACAAAACCATTCATTTTGAACTCAAATTTCATGGGCTTACATCATATTTAATTACACTGCATAATTACAAGTATGATGAACATAAACAAATATAGGAATAAAGAAAACTGATTCTTTGTAAGTGCGCAATTGGTCGGGAGGCCTCATGGTTGGGGGGTATATGAAACCCAGTAGCTCCCAGAGTAACAACAGCATTCAGTGTACCAAGTTGGTTTAAGTGGAGGTTGGGTAAGAGACTACCTACTATTAACAGTCAGTTCAAAGTACTGTAATAAATACGTTAGTTATCATGAATGCCCCAAACTTAAAGGTTTTAATTTATCAAAATGTCAATAACAATCAGTAAAACTTTGAAGTGGGGGGAATTTTCCTTTTTTTTTTTTTTAAAGATTATTTATTTATTTATTTGACAGAAAGAGACACAGCGAGAGGGAACACAAGCAGGGGGAGTGGGAGAGGGAGAAGCATGCTCCCCGTGGAGCCTGGAGCATGGAGCCTGATGCGAGGATTGATCCCAGGACCCTGGGATCATGACCTAGGCCAAAGGCAGACGCTTAACGACTGAGCCACCCAGGCACCACCCCCCCCATTTTCCTATTGATTCTTGTTTATTAACAGGAAAAGCAGCCCGAGGTCTGAAGTAAAGGAAATGCATTCTCTTCATGCTGTTGGGCCTGTTCTTCTGTCTTTTCCTCTAGACTTTAAGCTCCCTACATATGTCTCCTTTCTAACAGTATCTCAATAAACTGGCTCCATAATCTTGCTGAATATGTTCATACATCCTAACCTGGATCAGTGTTTCAGCTATCACTGCTGGCATATAAATAAAATCTTCTGGGGCTGAAAAAAACAGAATGTTACAAGGTTTGATTCTGTCTATTATCTGCTAATATTTTCCATCTCTTTCTCTTTACATTGTATGTATGTTTCCTGACACTGGTAAATCAAATTTATTAACTAGGGTCCCCTTATACTTACATTACTATTATATTCATGCTAATAATATTCTGTAAACTATTCTATCTTGATTAAAGTCATTGGTTCCCATTAAAAAATAAAATTGGGTTGAATGTCCTATTGAGTTTAAATTTCACATTCCCACAATGTGTGGCAGCTAATACTTCCAGTTTCTGGCACTTCTATTGAGAACATAAAAGTTCTCCCGGAACTAACAAATTACTTCCCTTCTAACACAATTATGTAATCTGAGAGTTGAACGGCACCCTAGAGATTATTTTGTGGTCCAAAATCCCTCCCAATTAAGGGATCCCATTGAAAAGTACTCAACTTTTTTGGTCAGGGAGGGATGTTTACCTTTAAATCCCACATTATAGAGTGCTACACCCATAGTAGGCTCTTAACACATACTTGTTTAATTGAACTGAACAAGTCTAAAATGGGTGCATTTCATTAATTTTCTTGTTCTTTCTGGGCTTTAGCTGTAACATCCACTGAATCTGTAATTAAAAATTTGCATGAATCTTCTGCTCATTAGCCAATGTTCAAAAAGAAATTCAGCAGAGGAAACTCCACAGTCAAATGTTTTAACATTAAGGCTGTTAATGTCAGTACATAATAAAAGTAACAGAAAACGGAAAATCAAGTCTTAGTTTGCTTATGATCTATGAAGACTTTCCAATTTATCCAAAATACTCACATGTTCTCAATTTCTAGTATGATTTTTTTAACGAATAAAGTCTTGCATCATTCATACAACTAAATTATACACCCTTCTACTTATAATTGGGGTGCTCACAGACTTAACCACAGTACTGTAGTAAGACATGTTATTATGCTAATTAATTTGCCCTCCAGTTAAAACAGACTGTGATCCCATCTGATTTCCCATAATATGATATGATAATGAAGAGAACAAAGCCTCGGGAGCAGTAAACACCACCGACAATTTTACTTTACTCAAGTATGTATTCCAAAACTACATAATTCACTCCATGGCCCCGTTTATTACATCTGTTTTGGGGACTTTTACAATATATGATAGGACACAAAGTATACATTTCCAAATTCCCTTTCCTTCTGTTTTGCTGAAAGGGAACACACACACACACACACACACACACACACACACAGTCCCTCAATAGCACAATTACTGCTTTGCTAATTTTTTTCAGGCAATAATTTAAAGTCCCACTTCCTCCTAAATATCTCTGGACAGCAACTCTTGGCAACCCATCTGTCTCTTTCATCACAGCTTCTTTTCATAACTAACGGGTCAAGTTCCTCTCCCCCCATTTCAACAGAATGCACTGTACTTGCAGCCCTGCCACGATAGCCCACTGCTGAATGCCAGAATATAGAATATTGAATTTCACTGTCCTTCATTGTTTCCAGTTTAACTGCCATTTTACCACCATGCACAGGAAGAAACGCTTTCCCACAGGCATCTTATGAATTTCCAAAGCAGCTATTCTTTGTGGATTTACAAAAACGTTTGCCTTCTCTAAATTCCCTTTATCACCACAGAAAAGGCTTTGGGAAGCTGAGATTTTTTTTTTTTTTTTTAAGTACCCCATGCAAAAAGAAACTGATTCTAAGCATTTCTATTTTGCTAGCAAATTTAATCCTAAACGCCTTACTATAGGGCAATGTCAGGGCAAGATCTTAAACATTGCTTTTGGCCTTCCCAATTAAAATGAAATATTTTCAGGTCATAAAGATTATCTTATCAAATGTCCTTTCTTCTCAGCTACTCCAGAAGGCTACCCAGCGCATTGTAAAATAAATTGGCTTTGGCGTTTGTACAACGCCCTAAATCTTCCTAACCAACCCCCCTTAGGCTCACAGACACACATAATCCCTCGGCAACCCCCAAACCTGCCAGTGAAGTGGACTATTTCTCTGGCACAAAGGGCCGGCCTGCGCCTCGTGCACGGCGGCCTCTGCACACATGTGTGGGTTGACAAGTGCGGAGCTGCCCTTCCTGGATCCTAAAGCTGGAGGCCTGGCCCGAAAGCCACACACACTTCCCCACCCACCGCCTTCTCTCCGCGGCCACTGTCTCCTATGACAGGCGGCCGGCTCTGAAGCTCCTTGGGCCTGACTCCCGTGCCGTGTGGCCACGCTCGGACCCACTTCCCCTCCGCCCACCGTCCTTCTTCCTTCCTCCTCTTGTTTGGCTCAAGAAATTCCGTCGGAACTTCATTCGGGCCGAGAGGAGCGGCCCTGCCCGCGGCCCCGGCACACCCTCCCCCAGCGGCCGCGCCCCCCGCGCCTCGGCCGGAGGCGGCCGCAAATTCCGGTGACCCCCGGCCCGCCCGGCCGGAGCCTCACCTCCTCCTCGCTCTCACTGCGGAAACACAGGCACGCGGCCCGCTTCTTGTAGCCGTCGCCGTCATAGGTGCGAGTCTGGTTCGACTTGAGCTTCATCATCCTCCGGGCCCAGGTGGGGGTGCGGTGCGGGTCGCGAGAGTGGAGGATGGGGAGCCCGCTCCGGACGGCGGCGCGCGCGCGCGTCCCCGGCTCGGCCAAGGGAAGCAGGGAGGGGGAGCCGCTTCTCCGCTACACGGCTCGGCCGCTGGCCCGCCACGGCTGCCTCATTCCCCCCGGCCCAGGCCCCGCGCCGCCGCCGCCGTCACGGCTGCCGTCGCCGCCGCCGCCACGGCCGCCGCCCCCTCTGCCGCCGCCACCCCCGACGACAACCGCGCCGCCATCTTGGGCGCGCTGCGTCAGCGGCGTAAAGCCGCGAGGGCCTGCGGGACGGCCGCGCGCTTGCAGCGCAGGCCGCATCCGGGAATCGCACCCTCCCAGTCCGCGCGGCGTAAACGAGCGTCTGGAATGAAGGGGCCGTGCGAATGGAGGCGGCCGCAACGCCAGGAGCGTAGGGGTGGGGAAGGTGGAGCGCGCGCGGAGGAAGTCGGGGGAGAAAGGGGTGCGGGCGCCCGGTCTCCCGGCTCGGCTGAGCGGTGGCCGGAGGGGAGACTCGGCTATCCAGCCACGCGGTTTGGCGGAAGGGGAAGCGGGGACTTGCCCAAGGTCACGCGGCGATTCCGCGGCCGAAGATGACCGAAGGTCAGGCCGCCCCGCCTTCGCCGTGCCCGTTAATCTGGGTGGGGGTGAGGGGGAAAGTCTGGAGGAAAAAGCGGGATGCAATTAAACGCTCTGGAGTGTGCAGCCTGAGATACCTAGGATTAGGATGGCAACGCGAGTGAGGGGGATCGGGGGAGGGGCGTTGTGCACATAGCGTTGACATGCAGAAGCTCTGGAAGTCTTACTGGCTGGGGCACTAACAGATGTTTATCCTGCAACCCTTGACTGGTGCAAAAACAAATGCTTCCTGTTAAGGTAAACAGGAGGGCCAGAAAAGGAAGATACATAATGCAAATCATAAGACATCATCGTTTCCGGCAATCAACGAGGACTATATAGTGTGGACGTCAAACAGATTGTCCAGGGGAGAATATATATCCAGACGCTGTGGAGCAAGGAAAAATGGAATATAACCTGTGCATGTTCTCAGCAGCCGAGACCAAACATAATACCATGTCCATTCCCTGAACGTGGTGTAAATCCTGTGCAGGATTTGTCTGTGAGTTGCTCGTTGCCCTTCTTTAATTTGCTTGTATTTTGAAACCAAATCTTAGTTGGTATCTCAGTTACATCATTTACTTACCTCTATTTGGCGTTTGGCAATCAGAAGTCACTTAATACATTGCAACTAATATTAACATTTCACTTAACCCTTGCCACATAAAATGCGGGATTTCAGTTAATTTGGGTCAATCCTTATGCAATAGAATTCCCAAAATCTCGGTCATTTTGGTTGTCTTTCTAGTTTTCTCTTCTGCCATTAGGTCTCTAAAAGGAAGGAAGGAAAAAAACAAGTTCTGGCTATAGAAATCCTGTAACATGTTCATTTGTAAAAAATTTGAAAAATACAGAGGGCATAAAAAACTAAATCATGTGTATTTGAACACATTCTGTAGAGATCGGTAGCCTGCTCCCGCTGCCCCCCGGTCTATCTCCCATGCTGTTTTTTTTTTTTTTTTTAATACCATTTCTAATTACTACCTGATAGTCCATCATAGGGATGCACCATCAATTATTTTACCTTTTCCTCATTGTTAGAAGCTTAGGTTGTGTCCTCTGTTTCATTAGAACAGTAATGAATGTCCCTGTACATAAATCCTTATCCCTATTTCAGATATTCCCTCAAGATAAATTCCCAGAGGCAGATGGAGGTTGGTGGGAACATATTTCTGGCTTTTGCTGCCTGTTGCCAAAGCCTTCCCAGAAAAGTTGAATACAGTCACTCCGGCAGCTGGACAGCTACACTGTACTATGTGCCACTTTCTTAGGGTTGAGAGCAGAATTGCAAATGGCATTTCAGGTCTCAGTACAGCAGAGTAGAGACAATAAGCAAGTTAGATCGGGGCGCCTGGGTGGCTCAGTGGTTGGGCGTCTGCCTTCGGCTCAGGTCGTGATCCCAGGGTCCTGGGATCAAGCCCCACGTCGGGCACCCTGCTCAGCAGGAAGCCTGCTTCTCCCTCCCCCACTCCCCATGCTTGTGTTCCCTCTCTCACTGTGTCTCTCTCTGTCAAATAAAATCTTTAAAAAAAACAAAATAAGTTAGATTGTAAACTCACGAGCAGGATCTGTGTCATTTACCTTCATATTTCCACCTACTAGCACAGGGCCTTGTCCAAAATAAGAATTCAGTAAACGTTGATCGAATAGGTGGATGCAGTTTTTCTGTTGGGTTTCTAATTCCTTCTCCAGCTTTTATGGGCCTGTCTAGTTGCAAGAACCCACAAGACCACTCCCACATTTCTTGCCTTACTAGTAATTACTTTTTCTTTGTTCAGGAAACTTAACCAAAGGATCCCACCCTTTCCTGGAAGACAATGGTAAATACCAGTTTAAATTCATTTAAAAAGTATACTTATTAACATATTAGTCCAGTTAAATACTTCTCCAAAAGTGCTATAAGAAAAAACTGATAGGCGGGCGCCTGGGTGGCTCAGTCGGTTAAGCGACTGCCTTCGGCTCAGGTCATGATCCCAGGGTCCTGGAATCGAGTCCCACATCGGGCTCCCGGCTCAGCGGGGAGCCTGCTTCTCCCTCTGACCCTCTCCTCTCTCATGCTGTTTCTCTCTCGCTCGCTCTCTAATAAATAAATAAATAAATAAAATCTTAAAAAAAAAGAAAAAACTGATACGCAAAACGCTGCCTAGAGCTTATGACCATGTTAAAGTGTAAGGTATCTCTTAACTTACAGAAAACTGGGAGTTGTTGATTTATCTCTTATCTTCTATCCAACTGATAATAAACTCCACTGCTTCTGCCTTCTTGACATCCTCAACCCCGGCCCCTTCTCTGCTTGCCCTGTGCCATTACTTCATTAGGACTCCCCCTCTTGCCTGTACGATGGCCTCCTTGGCTGCTGTCCATCCTCCCTCTGCAGCAAGGTGAATCCTTCCCAATGCAGATCTAAATAAGTCACGTCCTTGAATTAAACCCTATTTGTTCCTCAGTGCTTTCAAGATACAATCCAAATTCTCCCAGGAGATACCAGACCCCACAGGAGCTTAGTCTAGTCATTCAAAACTACTTAGTTTCTTGAACCTCTAACCTTCTAATCTTCTAAGTCTTTGAACATGCCTCCCTGGTGTCCGGAAGGCTCTTCTTCCAAGACCGTCACCTACTCCCTTGTCCCTCCCCGTCCACCCAGAGAGAAGCCAAATTATATTTATCCTTCAACACTCAAAAGTTACTGCCTAATGGCCTCTGTCCTTCCTACTGCCTGAGTTTGTCCTGCTTTATCACATTGTCATGATATTGTCACTGGGTTTTTTGTTTTTGTTTTTTTGCCAATCTCATATTTCAAACTTACTGAAGGCAGGGTCTGTATCTCACTTATCCTTGCCTATTTCACTCAGCAGTTATCCCAGGGCCTGACCTAGAACTCACCTCAAAAGAAGTTTATTGATGGAAGAACAACTACTGTCCTTCCAGAACCTGATCTTGAATATAGAGCTTAATCACTTGTCTATAGGAACACCCTCCCTATAATCTGTCCTCTGAATGAAGGTCACTAGCATTCTCCTGATCCCACATTTCAGAGATCATCTGTAATAACTTTTTAGGGTGAATCCTGGATGAAATGACAAAATGCAGAAAATGGTTTTCACAGGTTCCTTAGTCCATCCTGCTCCTGTAGCATGCCTTTCTCTCCTCCCCCCGACCAGGACTACCTTGTTCATCCCAAGTCCCACAGGAGCACCTACTGTTTCTGATCTTTGCTTTTGTACAAGTTACTTATTAATATATAACAAATCTCCTCAAAACTTAGTGGCTTAAAACGTGAATCATGGGGCACCTGGGTGGCTCAGTCAGTTAAGCGTCTGCCTTCGGCTCAGGTCATGATCCCAGGGTCCTGGGATCGAG